>NW_014570346.1:9230-10260 GCF_001313835.1 Polistes canadensis
AGAATCTCTGCTTGACACTCGTATGGACATTTTGATCAATATTTTATTAAAGAATTCAATCATTATTTTGTGTCTGGTACTTTGATAACGTCTGCAACATACTCAAATTTATTTAACCAGATATAAAACTTACTTACCCTTTCTTGATTGTAAGTATTAGTAATTCGAAGTGCTTGGGTTATATAATGAAGTATTTCTCATGTTTTTTTCAAATTCTAAAGCCTTTGCCACCAATTACCCAGCAAGGTTTTTCTCTCAAAAAATTTTTCAATTCATCGTTTCGGATTCCATATCGAAATTGTGTGCTGAATCGCGTATAAATGTTACCTTTAAAATTGCACTTAAAGAATAATCTCCGTAAATTAATAATATAATTTTCTAATTATTCACCCTCATTTTTATCTCGATTTTTAAAACGATCTTTGTACAATACATTTTCGTCAGAGGCAGAAAAATAATTTACGTAATAGTTTATTACAAAATTGGATGAAAGTCTAGAGAAGTTTATATGTGGGTAGCTTTTTTGAACAAATGTATGGACATCATCGTGAACCATTTTAAGGAAGAGTTTACCAATTTTTTCATTTGGTATGTCAATCTTATTTGTTACATTTTTAAATTCATTATACCACGAAAAAAATTCTTTTGCAATATTTGAATTGTAAATATTAATCATTTTAAGTGCTTCATTTACGTACGAATTTATTTTGTTTTCCTCTGAAAATTTATTGGCTTTTTCTACCATTTCTTTAAACGATAAACCAAAAAGATTATGTAAAGAATTTCTAATATTTTCGTCGCGGATTCCATTAATAAATTGTTTTAATAATAATTCGTCCTGGTTACCCCTATTACTGCACTTATTTGATAATTTCAATAAATTTTTAGCATATTCATCTATCGTTTCATTTTCATATTGATTTCGACACACGAAACGTTTCATATGTAAATCAACATCCAAGGGTGAAAAATATTTAAGGTAGTAAGGTATTGTATCTTCGTATGTTAGTTTAAGTAAGCATAAAATAGG
>NW_014570346.1:11005-12359 GCF_001313835.1 Polistes canadensis
AAAAAAGGAAAAACTGTTAATTACTTATTGCTCATTAAAAGATACACGTTTGAATATTCTTTGTTTTACCTTTTTTTTTAGTCTATTATACCAACTTTAGTACACTTTTCATAAAGTAATTTTAACAGACTTTTAATTTTGGAAGATTTATAAAGTTTAGGAACACGTATACATTCTATATTTTATATTATTTCTTTGATATCTGTAATGTAGGAGAACGATTTAAGTTTCGTAGTGTATATGTGAGAGATTTTAAACAAAACTATAAAGTTAACAAGACTAATCATACAGAAGTTTACCTAATATAATATCGGTTTAACGTATTCTTAACGACTGACTCACTATTTAAATCTATTTCCTTTTAGATAGAAGTGGTAAAGGGAAATCTATTTAGCGTCCTACATTAGTCTTCTGTAGAAATAATAATAATATAACAACCAAGGAGAAAAATAATATGTTTGTAGAATATTATAAATTTCAACGTTAAGCAGAATCAACTGTTACATTATACTTCTGACAATGGTGTGATTTTATATATGAAAAGAAATCTATTTATATTGACATATTGATATTCTTATAATATTTTGGTGATTAGAAATTAATTGTTGGTAAATGTACCGCAGGGAAGTGGGACAAGATAGGATAGAAATAAGAACGTTATACTTTCATCTTGTTAAACGTTTCGCTTTTATTAGGACTTCTTCAAAAACAATAAAATATATGACATAACCTAAAAAATACATATTTTATCAAAACATTTAATGAATAGTTATTAATGATTACAAATATCGTCAATGTTTATAGACTCTTATGTATTGAAAAGACTTACATTATTAGGTATTATTTAATCTTACAATATTTTTTTATGTATTAATTATTGATCTGGTATGCTTTAAATTGTTACATTTAAATGTTCTAATTAGAGCCTCCTCATGCATAACTCATAATCCTTCCCTATAAGAATGCCTGATTTGTTGTTTTTGTCAACTTTCCGAAAGATTATCTGAGGAACAAAAAAAAGGAATTCTGATAATGTTTAAGATAGTTTAGATAAGTAAAAGAATCTTTCTGCATGGAAATACAGTATATTTTTACAAATAAATTACAAAAACAATATCAGTACAATAAGGCAAGCTCGCTGTTTGTGTGACTACAAGATGCTAACTGTCTTCTTAGGTAATTTTTGTCTATAGTTCGTTTACTTCATGTCTTAAGAAACTATAGTTATTCGACTGTATATATTTATGGGCCGATGACCTACTTCAGCTTGCATTCAATACTCTCACACTTTATGTCTCACATATAGTAACGATTCGTCTTACTCTTCATCATAAACATACATAAATTTCAAATA
>NW_014570346.1:16579-17153 GCF_001313835.1 Polistes canadensis
AGAACAAAATTTTAATAAATAACGATATCTCCCTATACAACAATAATAACATTAAGTTTTTGACTAATTTTTTGAAACATTAAGTGTAAGAAACTCAGTTTGTTTCATAAATATAAATAGATTTCGATAATTGTGTAAATTTTTGCATTGTTTAAACTTATTCGATAATATTAAAGAATACTGTTTAGTGATATTACCACAGATTTGTCGTTAATTTTATTTTATTTAACCTGTGTTTGATATTTGAATTGTTCATATATTGTGATAAACTTTTAATCAATTATTTGCGGTTTAAATTATTACAGAACAAAAAYTTTAATAATAATTTACGGTTAAGTTATTCTACTTTTACTTGTTTCTTTTATAAATTCTTGTAGTTTTTTAAAGCTCATAATCGACTTGCTACCGAAAAATATTTCTCTTCCATATTAATAGCATAACTTAAAATTTCATCGAACGATAAGCCAGAAATATTATTTAACTGAAATCTTATATCATCGTTGACGATTTCATTAACAAATTTTTCGCAAAAGTTTTCTCTATAGCGATCTACATGATTACACTTATCATATAT
>NW_014570346.1:18456-20448 GCF_001313835.1 Polistes canadensis
GTTGATGAATTGTAAGTATTAATCTTTGATAGTGCCAGATTTAGAGAATAAGTCATAACTTTTTCATTTTCCAATGCAATTGCTTTTTCTACGATTTCAAAGTATGACATGTCCGGAAATCTCGCTAGATGCGCTTTTATATCATCAGAGCGAATTCCACTTATAAATTTTTCGCATAATTCATCGTGTCTGTATGTTCTATATTTGCACTTATTGTGTAGTTTCTCTAAATTAATAGAATATTTCTCTATTGTTTCTTTTTCATACTGATTTCGAACTATAAAACGTCTTCTGTGGAAAGTAGTTTCGCTGGTATAATAGATATGACGAATGTAATAGCCTATCATATTTTCGTATGAAAGTTCTGAGTAATTTTGATCAGAAGATTTTTGCTTGATACGTTTATGGATAACATCATCCACCATGTTATGAAAGAATTTAATCATTTTTTCGTTTGGTACCTGGATCATGTCAGCYACGAACTCAAATTTATTTAACCAATGCTTAAACTTTAAAGACTCCTTTTTGTCCAAAATAGGCATAAAGGAAAGAGCCAAATTTACATAGTAAGATATTTCATTAACTTCGAGTGATGGACCCGCGTGACTCATTATTTTGAAATACAGGGAAAACTTTTAATTACTTATTGCTCATTAAAAGATAAACGATTGAATATTTTTTGTTTTAACTTTTTGTTTAGTCTATTATCACCAACCTTAGTACACTTTTCATAAAGTAATTTTAACAGACTTTTAATTTTGCAAGATTTTAAATGTTTAGGAACACGTATACATTCTATATTTTATTTTATTTCTTTGACATCTGCAATGTATGTAAACGATCTAGGTTACGTAGTGTGTATGTGAAAGATTTTAAACAAAACTATAAAGTTACCACAATAATAAACATACAAAAGTTTAACTAATATATTATCGGTTTAACGTATTCTTAATGACTGACTCACTATTTAAATCTATTTCCTTTTAGGTAGAAATGGTGAAGAGAAATTTATTTAGCGTCCTACATTAGTCTTCTGTAGTAATAATAATAATATAAGAAGCAATGAGAAAAATAAAATCGTTGAATATAACAAATTTCAACGTTAAGCAGAATCAACTGTTACATTATGCTTCTGACAGTGTTATGATTTTATATATGAAAAGAAATCTATTGATATTAACATATTGATATTCTTATAATATTTTGATGATTAGAAATTAGTTATTGATAAATGTATCGCAGGGAACTAGGATAAGGTAGAATAGAAATGAGAACGTTATGTTTAGGTCTTGTTGAACGTTTTGCCATTTAATTGRGACTTCTTAAACAGCTATAAAATGTATGACATAACCAAAAAAATACATAATTTTTATTAAAACATTTAATAAATATTATTAAAGATTACTTCACAATCGTCAATGTTCAAAGCCTCTTATGTATTGAAAAGACATACATTATTAGGTATTATTTAATCTTACAATATTTTTTTAAATATTAAATTTTTACCGAGGATACTTTAAATTGTTACATTTGAATGTTTTAATTAGGACCCCCTCATGCATAATTCATAATCAATCCCAACATGAATGTTTGATTTGTTTTTTTTTTATTTTTCAAATAGATATTTGATGATCAAAAAAGAGGAATTCTGATAAAGTTTAAGATAGTTTAGTTAAGTAAAAGAATCTTTCTGCATGGAAATACAATATATTTTTACAAATAAATTACAAAAACAATATCAGTACAATAAAGCAAGCTCGCTGTTTTGTGACTACAAGACACTAACTGCCTTCTTAGGTAATTTTTGTCTATAGTTCGTTTACTTCATGTCTTAAGAAACTATAGTTATTCGACTGTATATATTTATGGGCCGATGACCTACTTCAGCTTGCATTCAATACTCTCACACTTTATGTCTCACATATAGTAACGATTCGTCTTACTCTTCATCATAAACATACATAAATTTCAAATAAATTATTTGCCTAATTA
>NW_014570347.1:0-2212 GCF_001313835.1 Polistes canadensis
GATTGTAGTAAACCTTACATCCATTCTGTCATTTTTCTAATAGCACATTTTTACCTTCACAAAAAAGATTTAATATATTTAAAAAAAAAATTTTTGCTACTTTCTAAATTAAACCACAGTTCATAACTAGCAGATAAATGAAGAAATGCTATATTAAAAAAACTGTAAAACGTTTTCTTCCAAGTTTTCAAGCGTATACTAACAAATAAAAAGTGTTGCGTTCAAAAAAATCTAGCAAATTATAATTATATTTCTACAATTTCAGTATAAAGAAAGCAAAAAAATCACTTTATTACGACATTTTTCGGTTACTTTACGTGAAGAACTCAATTCTTTTTCGACGAAACTCGATTGTAGTAAACCAGAAATCAACTCTTTCTTGTTTCTAATAGCACATTTATACCTTCAAAAAAAAGATTTAATATATTTAATAAGAAATTTTTGTTACTTACTGAATTAAACCGTAGTACAAATTTAGCAGATACATAAAGATATACTATATAAAAAAACTAGAAAACGTTTTTTTTCAAATTTTAAAGCGCATACTAACAAATAAAAAGTGTTACGTTCAATAAAATCCAGCAAATAACATTCATATTTCAAAAACTGCTGTCAAAAAATTGGGAAAAAATCATATTATTACAAAATTTTTTGTCACTTTACGTGAAGAATTCAATTCTTTTTCAAGAAATCTCGTTTGTAGTCAACCTGACATTTTTTCTGTCTCCTTACTAATAGCACATCTTACCGTCACTATAAATTTTTAAATATATATAAGAAAATTTTCGCTGCTTTTTGAATTAAACCGTAGTCTAAAACTATCAGATACATAAAGAAATGCTATACAACAAAATCTGGGAAACTTTTTCTTTCAAGTTTTAAAGCGTAAACTTACAAATAAAAAGTGTTGCGTTCAATAAAACCAAGCAATTTACATTTATATTTGAATAACTGCAGTCCAAAGAAGGGAAAAAATCACTATATAACAACATTTTTTGGTTACTTTACGTAAAGAACTGAGTTCTTTTTCAACGAAACTCGATTGTAGTCAACCTGACATCTATTCTGTCTTGTTATTAATATCAAATTTTACCATCAATATAAATTTTTTAATATATTTAAGAAAAATTTTTGCTGCTTTCGGAATTATACTGTAGTTAAAAACTATCAGATACATAAAGAAATGCTATATAACAAAAGCTGTAAAACGTTTTCTATCAAATATTAAAGCGTAGACTAACAAATATAAAGAGTTTTGCGTTTAATAAAATCCAGCAAATAACATTTATATTTTAACAACTGCAGTCTAAAACAGGAAAAAAATCATTTTATTACAAAATTTTTTGGTTACTTAACGTGAAGAATTCAATTCTTTTTCAACGAAACTTGATCTTAGTTAACCTGATATCTATTCTGTCTTGTTTGTAATAGCACATTTTTACCCTCACAAAAAAGATTTAATATAATAAAAAAGAAATTTTTGCTACTTTATGAATTAAGCTGTATTTAAAAACTAGCAGATACATAAAGAAATGCTATATAAAGAAGCTGTAAGACGTTTTCTTTCAAATTTTAAAGCCTACACAAACAAATAGAAGCTTTCAGGTCTAACAAAATCAAGCAAATAACATTTATATTTCTACAACTGCAGTCTAAAAAATGGAAAAAAATCATTTTATTACAAAATTTTTTGGTTACTTAACGTAAAGAATTCCATTTTCTTTCAACGAAACTCGATTGTAGTTAACCTGACATTTATTCTGTCTTGTGTGTAATAGCACATTTTTACCTTCACAAAAAAGGTTAATTATGTTTAAAAAGAAATTTTTGCTACTTTTTGAATTAGGCTGTAGTTCAAAACAAGCAGATACATAAAGAAATGTTATATAGAAAAAACTGTAAAACGTTTTCTTTCAAGTTTTAAAGCGCGTGCTAAAAAATAAATAGTTTTACGTTTAATAAAATCCAGTAAATAACATTTATATTTCAACAACTGTAGTCCAACAAAAAGAGAAAAATCATTTCATTACAACATTTTTTGGTTACCTATCGTGAAGGATTTAATTCTTTTTCAACGAAACTCGATTGTAGTAAACCTGACAACTATTCTGTCTTGTTTCTAAAAGCACATTTGTACCTTCACAAAAAAGGTTTAATATATTTAAAAAGAAATTTTTGCTACTTTCTGAATTAAACCGTAGTTCAAAACTAT
>NW_014570347.1:2247-4139 GCF_001313835.1 Polistes canadensis
TAAAACATTTTCTTTTAAGTTTTAAAGCGTATACTAATAAGTAAAAAGTGTTATGTCCCATTAAATACAGCTAATAACATTTATATTTCAACAACTGCGGTCCAAAAAAAGATAAAAAATCATTTAAATACAACAGTTTTTGTTACTTTACGGGAAGAATTCCATTCTTTTTGAACGAATCTAGATTGTAGTAAACCTGACATTTATTCTGTTATGTTTCTAATAGCACATTTGTACCTTAACAAAAACCTTTAATATATTTGAAAAGAAATTTTTGCTACTTTCTGAAATAAACCGTAGCTCATAACTAGCAGGTAAATAAAGAAATGCTATCTTAAAAAAGCTGTAAAACGTTTTTGTTCAAGTTTTAAAGCTGATACGAACAAATAAAAAGTGTTACGTTCAATAAAATCCAGAAAAAACAGTTATATTTAAACAACTGCAGTCCAAAAAAAGGAAAAAAATCATTTTATTACAACATATTCTGGTTCCTTTACGTGAAGAACTTAATTCTTTTTCAAAAAAACTCGATTGTAGTAAAGTTGACATCCATTCTGTCTTGTTTCTGAAAGCACATATTTACCTATACAAAAAAGATTTAATATATTTAAAAAGAAAGTTTTGCTACTTTCTGAATTCTACCGTAGTTCAAAACTATTAGATACATAAGGAAATGCTATAGACCAAAAGCTGTAAAACGTTCTCTTTCAAGTTTTAAAGCGTATACTAACAAATAGAAAGTTTTAGGTCCCATAAAATTCAACAAATTACATTTATATTTCACCAACTGCAGTTCAAAAAAAGGAAAAAAAATCATTGTATTACAAAATTTTTTTGTTACTTTATGTGAAGGATTCATTTCTCTTTCTACGAAACACGATTGTAGTAAATCTGATATCCATTCTGTCTTGTTTCTAAAAGCACATTTTTACCTTCACAAAAAAGATTTAATATATTTAAAAAGAAATTTTTCCTACTTTCTGAAATAAACCGTAGTTTCCAACTAGCAGGTACATAAAGAAATGCCATATAAAAAAAGCTGTAAAACGTTTTCTTTCAAGTATTAAAGCGTATACTAACAAATAAATAGTGTTGCGTTTAACAAAATCCAGCAAACAACATTTATATTTCAAAAAATGCAGTCCAAAGAATGGAAAAAAATAACTTTATTACAGCATTTTTTGGTTCCTTTACGTTAAGAACTTGATTCTTTTTCAAAAAAACTCGATTGTAGTAAACCTGACATCCATACTGTCTTGTTTCTGTTAGCACATTTTTACCTTCACAAAAAAGATTAAATATATTTAAAGAGAAAGTTTTGCTACTTTCTGAATTAAACCGTTGTCCAAAACTATCAGATACATAAAGAAATGCTATATAAAAAAAGCTGTAAAACGTTTTTTTTCAAAGTTTCAAAGAGCATACTAACAAATAAAAAGTTTTACTTTTAATAAAATCCAGCAAATACCATTTATATTTCAAAAACTGCAGTAAAAAAAAAAAAAAAAATCATTTTATAACAACTTTTTTTTGGTTTATTTACGTAAAGAATTCAATTATTATTCAACGAAACTCGATTGCAGTCAACCTGACATCTACTCTGTCTTGTAACAAAAAGCACATTTTACCGTCACTATAAATTTTTCAATATATTTAAAAACAATTTTCACTGCTTTCTGAATTAAACTTTTGTCCAAAACTATCAGATATATAAAGAAATGCTATACAACAAAATCTATAAAATGTTTTCTTTCGAGTTTTAAAGCGTATACTAACAAATAAAAAGTGTTACGTTCAATAAGATCCAGCAAATAACATTTATATTTTAACAACTGCAGTGCAAAAATGGAAAAAAATTATTTTATTACAACATTTTTTGATAACTTAACGCG
>NW_014570347.1:5006-9123 GCF_001313835.1 Polistes canadensis
ATACTAACAAATAGAAAGTTTTAGGTTTAATAAAATCAAGCAAAGAACATTTATATTTCAACAACTGCAGTCCAAAAAAAGGAAAAATATCATGTAATTACAAAATTTTTTTTTTACTTTACTTGAAAAATTCAATTCTTTTTTAACTGAACACGATTGTATTTAATCTGACATCCGTTCTGTGTTGTTTCTAATATTTTTACCTTCACAAAAAAGATTTAATATGTTTGAAAAGAAATTTTTGCTACTTTCCGAATGAGGCCGTAGTTTAAAACTAGCAGATACATAAAAATGCTATATAAAAAAAGCTGTAAGACATTTTCTTTCAAATTTTAAAGCGTATACTAACAAATAGAAGCATTTAGGTCTAATAGAATCAAGCAAAGAACATTTATATTTCTACAACTGTAGTTTTAAGAAAGGAAAAAAATCATTTTATTACAAAATTTTTAAGTTACTTTACGAAAAAAACTAAATTCATCTTCAACGACACTCGATTGTAGAAACCTTGACAGCCATTCTGTCTTGTTTCTAATAGCACATTTTTACCTTCACAAAAAAGATTTAATATGTTTAAAAAGAAATTTTTGCTACTTTCTGAATAAGGTTGTAGTTCAAAACTGGCAGATACATAAAGAAATGCTATATAAAAAAAGCTGTGAAACGTTTTCTTTCAAATTTTAAAGCGTATACAAACAAAAAGATGCTTTGAGGTCTAATAAAATCAAGCAAATAACATTTATATTTCTAAAACTGAAATTTAAAGAAAGGAAAAAAATGATTTTATTACAAAATTTTTTTGTTACTTAACGTGAAGAATTCAATTCTTTTTCAACGATACTCGATTGTAGTAACCTTGACATCCATTCTGTCTTGTTTGTAACAGCACATTTTTACCTTTACAAAAAAGATTTAATATGTTTAAAAAGAAATTTTTGCTACTTTCCTAATTAAGCCGTAGATCAAAACTAGCCGATACATAAAGAAATGCTATAAAAAAAAAGCTGTAGGACGTTCTCTTTCAAATTTTAAAGCGTATACTAACAAATAGAAGCTTTTATGTCTAATAAAATCATGCAAATAACATTTAAATTTCTTCAACTGCAGTCTAAAAAAAGGAAACAAATCATTCTATTACAAAAGTTTTGGATTACTTAACGAGAAGAATTCAATTCTTTTTCAACGAAACTCGATTGTAGTTAACCTGACATCCATTCTGTCTTGTTTGTAATAGCACATATTTACCTCACACAAAAAAAATTTATAATGTTTAAAAAGAAATTTTTGCTACTTTCTGAATTAAGCTGTAGTTCAAAACTAGCAGATACATAAAAATGCTATGTAAAAAAAGCTGCAAGACGTTTTTTTTCAAATTTTAAAGCTTATACTAACAAATAGAAGCATTTAGGTCTAATAAAATCAAGCAAAGAACATTTATATTTCTACAACTGTAGTTTAAAGAAAGGAAAAAAATCATTTTATTACAAAATTTTTAAGTTATTTTACGTGAAAAACTAAATTCATTTTCAACGATACTCGATTGTAGTATCCTTGACATCCATTCTATCTTGTTTCTAATAGCACATTCTTACATTCTCAAAAAAGATTAAATATATTTAAAAAGAAATCTTTGCTACATTCTGAATAAAACCGTAGTTTAAAAATAGCAGATACATAAAGAAATGCTATAAAAAAAAGCTGTAATACGTTTTCTTTCAAGTTTTAAAGCGCATACTAACAAATAGAAAGTTTTAGGTCCAATAGAATCAAAAAAATAACATTTATATTTCAACATTTGCAGTCCAAAGTATGGAAAAAAATCACTTTATTACAACATATTTGGTTACATTACATGAAGAACTCAATTCTTTTTGAACAAGTCTAGATTGTAGTAAACCTGACATCTATTCTGTCATGTTTCTAATAGCACATTTGTACCTTAACAAAAAAGATTTAATATATTTAAAAAGAAATTTTTGCTACTTTTTGAAATAAACCGTAGTTAAAAACTAGCAGATACATAAAGAAATGCTATATAAAAAAAGCTGTAATGCGTTTTCTTTCAAGTTATAAAGCACATATTAACAAATAGAAAGTTTTAATTGCAATAAAATCATGCAAGTAACATTTATATTTCAACAACTGCAGTCCAAAGAAAGGAATAAAAACAATTTATTACAACATTTATTGGTTACTTTACGTTAATAATTCAATTATTTTTCAACAGAACTCGATTGTAGTAAACTTTACATCCATTCTGTCTTGTTTCTAATAACACATATTTACTTTCACAAAAAAGATTTAATATTTTTTAAAAGAAATTTTTGCTACTTTCTGAAATAAACCGTAGTTTAAACCTAGCAGGTACACAAAGAAATGCTATATAAAAAAAGCTGTAAAATGTTTTCTTTCAAGTTTAAAGCGTATACTAACAAATAAAAATTGTTACATTCAATAAAATCCAGCAAATAATATTTATATTTCAACAACTGCAGTCTATAAAAAGGGAAAAATCACCTTATTACAAAATTTTTTTGGTACTATATATGAAGAACTCAGTTGTTCTTCAACGATGATCGATTGTAGTCAACTTGACGTCTATTCTGTCTTGTTACTTATAGCACATTTTACCATCAAAAAAAATTTTTCCATTTATTTAAGAAGAATTTTCGCTGCTTTCTGAATTAAACCGTAGGTAAAAACTAGCAGATACATAAAGAAATGCTATATAAAAAAAGCTGTTATACGTTTTCTTTCAAGTTTTAAAGCGCATACTAACAAATAGAAAGTTTTAGGTTTAATAAAATCAAGCAAAGAACATTTATATTTTAACAACTGCAGTCAAGAAAAAGGAAAAATATCATTTTATTAAAACATTTTTTTGCTACTTTACGGGAAGAATTCAATTCTTTTTCAACTGAATTCGATTGTATTCAACCTTACATCTATTCTGTCTTGTTTCTAATAGTACATTTTTACTTTCACTTTAATATTTAATATATTTAAAAAGAAATTTTTGCTACTTTCTGAATTAAACCGTAGTTAAAACTATCATATACATAAAGAAATGCTATATAAAAAAAGCTGAGAAACGTTTTCTTTCAAATTGTAAAGCGGTTACTTACAAATAGATGGTTTTAAGTCCAATAAAATCAAGCAAATAACATTTATATTTCTACAACTGCAGTTGAAAGAAAGGAAAAAAATTATTTAATTACAAAAATTTTAAGTTACTTTACGTGAAGAACTAAATTATTTTTCAACGAAACTCGATTGTAGTAACCTTGACATCCATTCTATCTTGTTTCTAATAGCACATTCTTACCTTCTCAAAAAAGATTAAGTATATTTAAAAAGAAATTTTTGCTACTTTTTGAATTAAACCGTAGTTAACACTAGCAGATAAATAAACAAATACTATATACCAAAAGCTTTAAAACGTTTTCAATCAAGTTTTAAAGCGTATACTAGCACATAAAAAGTGTTACGTACAATAAAATCCAGAAAATAACATTTATATTTTAGCAACTGCAGTTCAAAAAAAGTGAAAAAATCATGTTATTACAACATTTTTTGGTTTCTATATCTGAAGAATTCAATTCTTTTTCAACGGTGATCGATTGTATTCAACCTGACATTTATTCTGTATTGTTACCAATAGCACATTTTACCGTCAAAATAAATTTTTCAATATATTTAAGGAAAATTTTCGCTACTTTAACAGCTAGAATCTAGTTTAAAACTATCAGATACATAGAGAAATGCTATATACCAAAAGCTGTAAAACGTTTTCTTTTAAATATTAAAGCGTATACTAACACATAAAAAGTTTTAGGTTAAAAAAAATCCAGCAAATAACATTTATATTTCAAAAACAGCAGTTCAAAAAAAGGAAAAAAAATCATTTAATTACACCATTTTTTTGTTAGCTTACGTGAAGATTTCAATTCTTTTTCATGAAAACTCGATTGAAGTCAACCTGACATTTTTTCTGTCTTGTTACTAGTAGCACATTTTACCGTCACTGTAAATTTTTCAATATAATTAAGAAAAATTTTCGCTGCTTTCTAAATTAAACCGTAGTATAAGACTATCAGATACATAAAGAAATGCTATA
>NW_014570347.1:10109-15000 GCF_001313835.1 Polistes canadensis
CAAATAAAAAGTGTTGCGTTCAGTAAAATCCAGCAATTTACATTTATATTTCAACAACTGCAGTTCAAAGAATGGAAAAAATCACTTTTTACAAAATTTTTTGGTTACTYTGCGTAAAGACCTGAATTCWTTATCAACGAAACTCGATTGTWGTAAACCTGACATCCATTCTGTCTTGTTTCTTACAGCACATTCTCACCTTCTCAAAAATAATTTAGTATATTTAAAAAGAAATTTTTGCTACTTTCTAAATTAAACCGTAGTTRAAAAYTAGCAGATAAATAAAGAAATGCTATATACCAAAAGCTGTAAAACGTTTTCATTCAAGTTTAAAAGCGTATACTAATACATAAAAAGTGTTACGATCAATTACATCCAGCAAATGACATTTATATTTCAGCAACTGCATTTCAAAAAAAGGAAGAAAAATCATTTTATTACAACATTTTTTTGTTACTTTACGTGAAGAATTGAATTCTTTTTCGACGGAACCCTATTGTAGTCAACCTGACATCTATTCTGTCTTGTTACTAATAGCACATTTTACCGTCAAAATAAATTTTTCAATATATTTAAGATAAATTTTCGCTACTTTCACAATTAGAATGTAGTTTACAACTATCAGATACATAGAGAAATGCTATATACCAAAAGCTGTAAAACGTTTTCTTTTAAGTTTTAAAGCGTATACTAACACATAAAAAGTTTTAGGTCCCAAAAAATCCAGCAAATAACATTTATATTTCAAAAACTGCAGCTCAAAAAAAGGAAAAAAAATCATTTCATTACAACATTTTTTTGTTAGCTTACGTGAAAAATTCAATTCTTTTTCATGAAAACTCGATTGTAGTCAACCTGACATTTTTTCTGTCTTGTTACTAATAGCACATTTTACCGTCTCTGTAAATTTTTAAAATTTATTTAAGAAAAATTTTCGCTGCTTTCTGAATTAAACCGTAGTTTAAGACTATCAGATACATAAAGAAATGCTATACAACAAAATCTGTAAAACGTTTTCCTTCAAGTTTTAAAGCGAAGCCTAACAAATAAAAAGTGTTGCGTTCAATAAAATTAATCAAATAACATTTATATTTCAACAACTGCAGTTCCTAGAATGGAAAAAAATCCTAATATTACAACATTTTTTTGTTACTTTACGTGAGTAATTCAATTCTTTTTCAACAAAACTCGATTGTAGACAACCTGACATCTATTCTGTCTTGTTTCTAATAGCACATTTTTACCTTCACAAAAAAGATTTATTATATTTAAAAACAAATTTATGCTTCTTCCTGAATTAAACCGTTGGTCATAACTAGCAGATACATGAAGAAATGCTATTTAACAAAAGATATAAAACATTTTCTTTCAAGTTTTAAAGCGTATATTAATAAGTTAAAACTGTTATGTCCCATTATATCTAGCAACAAACGCTTATATTTCAACAAATGCGGTCCAAAAAAAGGAAAAAAATCATTTTATTACAACATTTTTAGACTACCTAACGTGAAGAATTCAATTCTTTTTTCAACGAAACTCGATTGTAGTAAACCTGAAATCTATTCTGTTTTGTTTCTAATAGCACATTTTTACCTTCACAAAAAAGATATATTATATTTAAAAAGAAATTTTTGCTACTTTCTGAATTAAACCTTAGATCATAACTAGCAGATACATAAAGAAATGCTATATAAAAAAAGCTGTAAATCTTTTTCTTTCAAGTTTTAAAGCGCATACTAACAAATAGAAAGTTTTGGGTCTAATAAAATCCAGCAAATAACATTTGTATTTCAACAACTGCAGTCAAAAACGAGGAAAAAAATCATTTTATTACAAAATTTTTTTACTACTTTACGTCAATAATTTAATTCTTTTTAAACGGAACTCGATTGTAGTCAACCGGACATCTATTCTGTCTGGTTACTAATAGCACATTTTACCGTCACTATAAATTTTTAAACATATTTAAGAAAAATTTTTGCTGCTTTCTGAAATAAACCGTAGTTTAAAACTATCAGATACATAAAAAAATGCTTTATAACAAAAGCTGTAAAACGTTTTCTTTCAAGTTTTAAAGCGTAGACTAACAAATAAAAAGTGTTGCGTTCAATAATATCCAGAAATACCATTTATTTTTCATTAACTTCAGTCCAAAGAGTGGAAAAAAATCACTTTATTAAAACATTTTTTTGTTACTTTACGTGAAGAACTCAATTCTTTTTCAACAAAACTCGATTGTAGTAAACCTGAACTCGACTCTGACTTTTTTCTAAAGCTCATTTCTACCTTCACAAAGAAGATTTAATATATTTAAAAAGTAATTTTCGCTACCGTCTGAAATAAACCACAGTTCAAAACTAGCAGATACATAAAGAAATGCTATATAAGAAAAGCTGTAAAACGTTTTCTTTCAAGTTTTAAAAAGTATAGTAACAAATAGGAATTTTTAGGTCCAATAAAATCAAGCAAATAACATTTTTATTTCAACAACTGCAGTCCACAAAAAGAAAAAAAATCTTTTTATTAAAACATTTTTTTGTTACTTTATTTGAAGAATTCAATTCTTTTTTTACTAAACTTGATTGTGGTAAACCTGACATCCATTCTGTATTGTATCTCATAGCACATTTTTATCTTCACAAAAAAAATTTTATATATTAAAAAAGAAAGTTTTGCTACTTTCTGAATTTAACCGTTGTTTAAAACTAGCAGATACATAAAGAAAGGCTATATAAAGAAAGCTGTAAAACTTTTTCTTTCAAGTTTTAAAGCGCATACTAACAAATAAAAAGTTTTGTGTTTAATAAAATTCAGCAAATACCATTTATATTTCAACAACTGCTTTCCAAAATAAGGAAAAAAATCATTCTATTACATCATTTTTTTGTTACTTTACGTAAAGAATTCAATTCTTCTTCTACGAACCTCGATTGTAGTAAACCTGAAATCAACTCTGTCTTTTTTCTAATAGCACATTTTTACCTTCACAAAAGAGATTAAATATATTTAAAAAAAATTTTTGCTTCTTTCTGAATTAAACAGTAGTTTAAAACTAGCAAATACATAAAGAAATGCTATATAAGAAAAGCTGTAAAACGTTTTTTTTTCAAGTTTTAAAGCGTATAGTAACAAATAGGATGTTTTAGGTCCAATAAAATCAAGCAAATAACATTTTTATTTCAACAACTGCAGTCCAAAAAAAGGAAAAAAATCTTTTTATTACAACATTTTTTTGTTACTTTATTTGAAGAATTCAATTATTTTTTAACTAAACTCGATTGTAGTAAACCAGATATCCATTCTGTCTTGTTTCTGACAGAAAATTTTACCTTCACAAAAAAGATTTAATATATTTAAAAAAAAAGTTTTGCTACTTTCTGAATAAAACCGTAGTCTAAAACTATCAGATACATAAAGAAATGCTATATAACAAAAGCAGTAAAACTTTTTCTTTCAAGTTTTAAAGCGTAGACTAATAACTAAAAAGTGTTGCGTTCAATAAAATCTAGCAAATTTATTTATATTTCAACAACTGCAGTCCAAAGAATGGAAAAAAATCACTTTATTACAACATTTTTTGGTTACTTTACGTGAAGAACTCATTTCTTTTTTAACGAAACTCGATTGAAATAAACCTGACGTCCATTCTGTCTTGTTTCTAAAAGCACATTTTTACATTTACAAAAAAGATTTAATATATTTAAACAGATATTTTTGCTACTTTCTTAAATAAACCGTAGTACCAAACTAGCACATACATAAAGAAATGCTATATAAAAAAAGCTGCAAATTGTTTTCTTTTAAGTTTTAAAGCATATACTTACAAATAAAAAGTGTTATATTCAAGAAACTCCAGCAATTAACATTATTATTTCAACAACTGCAGTCTAAAAAAAGGAAAAAAATCATTTTATTACAATATTTATTTGTTACTTTACTTGAAAAATTCTATTCTTTTTCAACGGGACTTAACTTTAGTCAACATGACATCTATTATGTCTTGTTACTAATAGCACATATTACCGTCACAATAAATTTTTCAATATATTTAAGAAAAATTTTCGCTGCTTTCTGAATTAAACCGTAGTTCAAAACTAGCAGCAATATAAAGAAATGCTATATAAAAAAAGCTGTTAAACGTTTTCTTTCAAGTTTTAAAGCGCATATTAACAAATAATAAGTATTACGTTTAATAAAATTTAGCATATCATTTATATTTAAACAACTGCAGTCCAAAGAAAGAAAAATATCATTTTATTATAACATTTTTTTGTTACATTACGTGAAGAATTCCATTTGTATTCAACGTAACTCGATTGTAGTAAACCTGACATCCATTCTGTCTTGTTACTAATAGCTCATTTTGCCGTCACTATAAAATTTTAAGTATAATTAAAAAAAATTGTCGCTGCTTTCTGAATTAAACCGTAATTTAAAACTATCAGATACATAAGGAAATGCTATATAACAAAAGCTGTAAAACGTTCTCTTTCAAGTTTTATAGATTAGACTGACAAGTAAAAAGTATTGCGTTCAATAAAATCCAGGAAATAACATTTATATTTCACCAACTGCTGACCAAAAAATAGAAAAAAACCACTTTATTACATCATTTTTTATTTACTTTACGTGAAGAGCACAATTCTTTTTCAACGAAACTCGATTGTAGTAAACCTGAAATCCACTTTGTCTTTTTTTTAAAACACATTTTTACCTTCACGTAAACGATTTAAATGATTTAAAAAGAAATTTTTGCTACTTTTTGAATAAAACCGTAGATCATAACTAGCCGATGCATAAAGATATGCTATATTAAAAAAGCTGTAAAACGTTCTCTTTCAAGTTTTAAAGCTCATAATACCAAATAAAAAGGGGTACGTTCAATAAAATC
>NW_014570347.1:16459-19760 GCF_001313835.1 Polistes canadensis
AGATACATAAAGAAATGCTATATAACAAAAGCTGTAAAACGTTTTCTTTTAAATTTTAAAGCGTATACTAACAAATAAAAGGTTTAAGGTCCAATAAAATCAAGCAAATAAAATTTATATTTTTACAAATGCAGTCCAAAAAAAGGACAAAAATCATATTATTACTACATTTTTTTTTCACTTAACCTAAAGAATTCAGTTCTTTTTCAACGAAACTCGATTGTAGTAAACTTGACATTTATTCTGTCTTGTTAATAATAGCACATTTTACCGTCACTTTAAATTGTTCAATATAATTAGGAAAATTTTTGCTGCTTTCGAAATTAAACCGTAGTTAAAAACTACCAAATACATAAAGAAATGCTATATAACAAAAGCTGTAAGTCGTTTTCTCTCAAGTTTTAAATCGCATACTAACAAATAAAAAGTTTTACGTTCAATAAAAAACAGCAAATAACATTTATATTTCTACAACTGCAGTCCAAAAAAAAGAGAAAAATCATTCTATTACAACATTTTTAAGTTACATTACGTAAAGAATTCAATTCTTTCTCAACGAAACTCGATTGTAGTAAACCTGAAATTTATTTTGTTTTGTTTCTAGTAGCACTTTTTTACCGTCTCTACAAATGTTGAATTATATTTAGAAAGAAATTTTCGCTAGTTTCTTAATTAAATCGTAGTTAAATACTATTAGATATCTAAAAAAATGCTATATAACAAAAGCTTTAAAACATTTTTTTTTAAGTTTTAAAGCGTATACTGATAAGTAAAATGTGGTATGTTCAATAAATTTTAGCTGATATCATTTACTTTATCACAACTGTAGTCGAAGAAAAGGAAAAAAATCATTTTATTACAACTTTTTTAGGTTACTTCAGGTGTAGAATTCAATTATTTTTCGACAAAATTCGATTTTAGTCAAACTGACATCTATTCATTTTTGTTACTAATAGCACATTTTACCGTCACTATAAATTTTTCCAAATAATTAGGAAAAATTTTCGCTGTTTTATAAATTAAATAAAAGTTGAAAACTATCAGATACATAAAGAAATGCAAAATACCAAAAGCTATAAAACGTTTTAAGTCAAGTTTTAAAGCATATACTAACAAATAGAAAGTTTTAGGTCCTTAAAAATCAAGCAAATAACTATTATATTTCAACAACTGCAGTCCAAAAAAGAGAAAAAATTATTATATTACAACATTTTTAAGTTACTTTACGTGGAGAATTCAATTCTTTTTCAACGAAACTCGATTGTAGTAAACCTGACATTTATTTTGTTTTGTTTCTAGTAGCAAATTTTTACCGTCTCTAAAAATGTTGAAATATATTGAGAAATAAATTTTCGCTTGTTTCTAAATTCAATCGTAGGTAAAAACTATTAAATACATAAATAAATGCTATATAACAAAAGCTATAAAACATTTTCTTTCAAGTTTTAAAGCGTATACTACTAAATTAACAGTGTTACGTTTATTAAAATCCAGCAAATAACATTTATATTTCAACAACTGCAGTCCAAAAAAAGGAAAAAAATCACTTTTTTACAAAATTTTTTCGTTACTTTACGTGAAGAATTCAATTCTTTTTCAATAAAAGTCGATTGTAGTAAACCTGACATTTATTTTAATTTGTTTCTAGTACCACATTTTTACAGTCGCTTAAAATTTATAGATATATTAAGTAAGAAATTTTCGCTTGTTTCTAAAATAAATCGTTGTTCAAAACTATCAGATACATAAGAAAATGTTATATAACAAAAGCTGTAAAACGTTTTCTTTCAAGTTTTAAAGCGTATACTTATAAGTAAAAACGTTCAATAAAATCGAGCAAATAGCATTTATATTATTTTTACAAATAAGTTTCCGCTAACAAACGTTGTTTATGTTAAACAACATAAATTAAAGATATTATTGATTTCATATTCGTAAATTATAATTTTCTTTAGTTGAAAATGTTTAAATTTGAGCAAAATAAGCGTCATTTGCGAGAAATATTAGTTTACTTCTATAATATAAAGAAATCTGCTGCTGAGGCGTATCGATTGCTCGTAGAAGCATGTGGTGAGTCTGCTTTGAGTGAGAGAACATGTCGTAAGTGGTTTTAAAAGTATAGAAACGGTGATTTCGACGTAGAAGACAAAGATCGCAGTGGAAGGTCAAAAATTTACGAGGATGCAGGATTGGAGGAAATATTGGAGGAAGATTCATCTCAAACACAAAAAGAACTTGCTGTAACATTAGAAATCACTCAGCAAGCAGTCTCACATCGTTTAAAATCATAAGGAATGATTAATAAACAAGGAAATTTGGTTCCGTACGAATTAAAGCCGAGAGATATTGAACGCCGATTATGCTTCAGTGAAATACTGCTTGCTAGACATAAAAAAAAAGGGTTTTTTACATCGTATCATCACTGGTGTCGAGAAATGGATACATTATGATAATCCAAAAAGAAGAAAATCATTGGGATTTTTAAGCCAGGCGTCAACAACAACAGCAAAACCAAATATTCAAGGAAAAAAACCTATGCTGTGTATTTGGTGGAGTCAGCTGGGTTTAGTGTATTATGAGTTGCTTAATCCGAGCGGAACAATCACCGGAGCACTCTATGAAACACAATTAATGAGATTGAGCCGAGCTCTGAAGGAAAAACGCCCACAATACTATTCTAGACACAAAAAAATTATTCTCCTGCATGACAATGCTCGTCCACATGTAGCAGCTTCCGTGAAAAAGTATTTGGAAACACTTGATTGGGAAATGTTACCCCACCCGTCGTATTCACCAGACAATAAACCGCCTTATTATAACCTATTTCGGTCCATGGCACATGCACTCTCGGAGCCGCGGTTCAAATCATATGAAGATACCACAAATTGAGTAAATTCGTGAATAGCCTTAAAACACAAGGAGTTCTTCCGACGTAAGATCCGAATGATGCCTTAAAGATAGGAAAAAGTCATTGTAAGTAATGGTCAGTATTTTAAATAACCTTAAAATTACCATTCTCCTAGAATAAATACTTAATTTAAATAAAAAACGGCGGAAACTTATTTAAACCTAATATTTCAAATACTGCATTCTAAAAAAAAAAAAAATCATTTAATTATAACATTTTTTGGTTACTTAACGTAAAGAATTCAATTTTTTTTCAACGAAACTCGATTGTAGTCAACCTAACATCCATTCTGTCATGTTTCAAATAGCACATTTTTACCTTAACAAAAAAGATTTAATATATTTAAAAAGAAATTTTTGCTACTTTCTGAATTAAACCGTAGTTCAAAACTAT
>NW_014570348.1:0-6819 GCF_001313835.1 Polistes canadensis
AAAATAAATAAATGTTTTAAAAACACTAATATCAAACTGGTCTTTTATAATCTAACAAAAATAAACTCTATTTACACCAAATTAAAAGATAAGGTAAACAAATTTGACAAGTCAAACTTAGTATATAAAATACCGTGTGAATGTGGAAAGTGTTATATTGGACGAACGAAACAGAAACTTAAAAAAAGATTAGACCAACATAAAAATGACTGCAAGCCTACAAATGAAAATAAAATTTATACCACAGTGTTAGCTGCACATCATCTCATAACACGACATAACTTCAAATTTGACGCGGCAACTATTTTAGATTTAGAAGAAAATTGGTATAAGAGAAATATCAGCGAAATTTTTCATATTTCAAAAAATAACACGGTTAATTTTAGAACGGACACGAATAATTTAAATCACATCTATACCGGAATTTTTAATTTTAACCATAACAAATAATAGAGGACACCTTATACTGATGATATCTAGGCTAACAAACACTAGTCTAGATTGAAACAGTTTTGTTGAGGAACTTAAATAATAACGATCAATTTAACGAAGTTTAGATGTTTTGTGTTTTGAATATTGATAATAAAAAGAAAAATGTATGTCTACTCAATGAAAAAAGACGCTGAACTGTAAAGATTAAGGTAACATGTAAAAAATTATTTATTGTATGAGCCTCATGTATGTCGTAATATAAGAAATAATAATAAAATAAAATTTCTAGTTGCTGAAGCAGTCCCAATAAAGGGACGAAACGTCCAACTAAATCAAACATAGTTCTACTTTTTTTATGTCCAAGTTTCCTGTTAAATTTTATCATTAAAATTGTATAATTATATTTAAAAAGAAATCTCTGCAACTTTCTGTATTAAATCGTAGTTATAAAATAAATACTATCTAAAAAAGTGCTATTAAACAGACGCTGTGATTCGTTTTTTTTAAGCTTTAAAGCGTACACTTACAAATAATAAATGTTAAGTCTAATAGAATTATGCTAACTCAATTTATATTTGGACTACTGCAGTCAAGAAAAAGGAAAAAAATCACTTTATTACGACATTTTTTGGTTACTTTACGTTTAGAATTCAATTCTTTTCTTCGAAACTCGATTGTAATCAACCTGACATCCATTCTGTAATGATTCTAATAGAACATTTTACCTTCGCTAAAAACTTTTCAATATATTTAAGAAAAGTTTTCGCTGCTTTATAGATTAATTATTAGTGAAAACTATCAGATATCTAAAGAAATGCTATAGAACAAAAGCTATAAAACCTTTTCTTTCAAGTTTTGAAGCGTATACTAACACAGGAAAAGTGTTAGTTCGAATAATATCTAGCAAATAAAATTTATATTTTAATCACAGCCGTCCAAAAAAAGAGAAAAAATCATATTATTACAACATTTTTTGGTTACATAACGTGAAGAATTCAATTCACTTCGTCGAAACTCGATTGTAGTAAACCTGACATCCATTCTGTAATGTTTCTAATAGCACATTGTACTTTCGCTAAAAACTTTCCAATATATTTAAAAAAAGATTTCACTGCTTTCTAGATTAATTATTATTAAAAACTATCAAATATCTAAAGAAATGCTGTAGAACAAACGCTATAAAACATTTTCTTTCAAGTTTTAAAGCGTATACTAAGAATTGAAATGCCTTTAGTCAAATAAAATCGAGCAAATAACATTTATAATTTACCAACTGCAGTCCAAAAAAATGAAAAAATCATTTTATAACAACATTTTTTGGTTACATTAAGTAAAGAATTCAATTCTTTTTCAACAATACTCAATTGTCGTAAACCTGACGTCCATTTTGTTTTGTTTCTAGTAGCACATTTGTACTGTTTCTAAAAATGTATTATTATATTTAAAAAGAAATTTCCGCTACTTTCTATATTAAATCATAGCAATAAAATAAATACAATCTAAAAAAGTGCTATATAGCAGAAGCTATGAAACCTTTTCTTTCAAGCTTTAAAGCGTATACTTACAAATAATAAGTGTTGAGTCCAAAAGAATTATGCTAATTCAATTTATATTAGGAACTCTGCAGTCAAGAAATAGGAAAAAAATCAATTTATTACTACATTTTTTGGTTACTTTACGTTTAGAATTCAATTCTTTTTCGTCAAAACTCGATTGTAGTCATTCTGACATGCCATTCTGTAATGTTTCTAATAGCACATTGTACCTTCGCTAAAAACTTTTTAATAKTTTCAAGAAAAATTTTCGCTGCTTTCTAGATTAATTATAAGAAATAACTATCAAATATCTAAAAAAAATGCTGTAGAACAAAAGCACTAAAACATTTTCTTTCAAGTTTTGAAGCTTATACTAACAAAGGAAAAGTGTTTGGTCCAATAAAATCTAGCAAATAAAATTTATATTTTCACATTTGCAGTACAAAAAAAGAGAAACAATTATTTTATTACAATTTTATTTTGTTACTTTACTTGAAGAGTTCAATTCTTTTTCAACAAAACTCGATTGTAGTAAACCTGACGTCCATTCTGTTTTGTTTCTAGTAGCACATTTGTATCGTTGCTAAAAATGTATTATTATATTTAAAAAGAAGTTCTCGATACTTTTGGGATTCAATCGTGTTATAAAATAAATACAATCTAAAAAAGTGCTATTTACCAGACGCTACGAATCGTTTTCTTTCAAGCTTTAAAGCGTATACTTACAAATAATAAGTGTCAAGTCCCAAAGAATTATGCTAATTTAATTTATATTAGGACAACTGCAGTCAAGAAAAAGAAAAAAAAACATTTTATAACTACATTTTTTTGTTACTTTACGTTTAGAATTTTATTCTGTTTCGTCGAAACTCGATTGTAGTCAACCTGACATCCAATCTGTAATGTTTCTAATAGCACATTGTACCTTCGCTAAAAACTTTTCAATATATTTAAAAAAAGATTTTACTGCTTTCTAGATTAATTATAAGTAAAAACTATCAAATATGTAAAGGAATGCTGTAGAACAAACGCTATAAAACATTTTCTTTCAAGTTTTAAAGCGTATACTAAGAATTACAAAGTCTTTAGATCCAATAAAATTTAGCAAATAACATTTATAATTTAACAACTGCAGTCCAAAAAAAAAAAAATCATTTTATTACAACATATTTTTGTTATATTACGTGAAGAATTCAATTCTTTCTCGTCAAAACTCGATTGTAGTAAACCTGACGTCCATTCTGTTTTGTTTCTAGTAGAACATTTGTACTGTTGCTAAAAAGGTATTATTATATTTAAAAAGATATTTCCGCTACTTTCTATATTAAATCATAGCAATAAAATAAATACAATCTAAAAAAGTGCTATATAGCAGAAGCTATGAAACGTTTTCTTTCAAGTTTTAAAGCGTATACCTACAATTAATAAGTGTTAAGTCCCAAAGAATTATGCTAATTGAATTCATATTAGGACAACTGCAGTCAAGAAAAAAGAAAAAAATCATTTTATTACTACATTATTTAGTTACTTTACGTTTACAATTTCATTTTTTTTCGTCGAAACTCGATTGTAGTTAACCTGACATCCATTCTGTAATGTTTCTAATAGCATATTGTATTTTCGCTAAAAACTTTTAAATATATTTAAAAAAAGATTTCACTGCTTTCTAGATTAATTATAAGTAAAAACTATCGAATATCTAAAGAAATGCTGTAGAACAAACGCTATAAAACATTTTCTTTCAAGTTTTAAAGCGTATACTAAGAATTGAAAAGTCTTTAGTCAAATAAAGTCTAGCGAATAACGCTTACAATTTAACAACTGCAGTCCAAAAAAAAGAAAAAATCATTTTATTACAACATTTTTTGGTTACATTACGAGAAGAATTCAATTCTTTTTCAACAAAACTCCATTGAAGTAAACCTGACGTCCATTCTGTTTTGTTTCTAGTAGCACATTTTTACCGTTGCTAAAAATGTATTATTAAATTTAAAAAGAAATTTTGGCTACTTTCTGGAATTAATCGTAGTTAAAAAATAAATACAATATAAAAAAGTGCTATTTAACAGACGCTATGAAACGTTTTCTTTCAAGTTTTAAACCGTATAGTTACAAAAAATAAGTTGTAAGACCGAAAAAATTATGCAAACATCATTTATATTTGGACTACTGCAGTCAAGAAAAAGGAGAAAAATCATTTAATTATTACATTCTTTAGTTACTTTACGTTTAGAATTCCATTCTTTTACGTCGAAACTCGATTGTAGTCAACCTGAATTCCATTCTGTAATGTTTCTAATAGCACATTGTACCTTCGCAAAAAACTTTTTAATATTTTCAAGAAAAGTTTTCGCTGCTTTCTAGATTAATTAAAAGAAAAAGTATCAAAAATCTAAAAAAATGCTGTAGAACAAAAGCTTTAAAACATTTTCTTTCAAGTTTTAAAGCTTATACTAACAAATGAAAAGTGTTTTTTCCAATAAAATCTAGCAAAAACCATTTATATTTAAACAACTGCAGTACAAAAAAAGAGATAAAATCATTTTATTACAACTTTTTTTTGTTACTTTACGAGAAGAATTCAATTCTTTTTCAACAAAACTCGATTGTAGTAAACCAGGCGTCCATTCTGTTTTGTTTCTAGTAGCACATTTGTACCGTTGCTAATTATGTATTATTATATTCAAAAAGAAATTTTTGCTACTTTCTAGATTAAATCGTAGTTATAAAATAAATACAATCTAAGAAAGTGCTGTTTACCAGACGCTATGAAACGTTTTTTTTCAAGCTTCAAAGCGTATAATTACAAATATATAGTAATAAGTCCGAAAGAATTATGCAAACATCATTTATATTAGGACTACTGCAGTCAAGAATTATTAAAAAAAACAATTTATTAGTACATTTTTTAGTTACTTTACGTTTAGAATTCAATTCTTTTTCGTCGAATCTCGATTGTAGTAAACCTGACATCTATTTTTTCTTGTTTGTATTAGCACATTGTACCTTCGCTAAAAACTTTTCAATATATTTAGAAAAAGACTTCGCTGCTTTCTAGATTAATTATAAGTAAAAACTATCAAATATCTAAACAAATGCTGTAGAACAAAAGCTATAATACATTTTCTTTCAAGTTTTAAAGCGTATACTAAGAAATGAAAAGTTTTTGGTCCAATAAAATCTAGCAAACAACATTTATATTTTAACAACTGCGATCCAAAAAAAGAGTAAAATTCATTTTCATCATTAGGAATGATTAATAAACAAGGAAATTGGGTTCCGTACGAATTAAAGTTGAAAAATATTGGACGCCGACTATGGTTAAGTGAAATATTGCTTGCTAGACATAAAAAAAGGGTTTTTTACATCGTTTCATCACTAGAAACGAGAAATGGATACATTATGATAATCAAAAAAGAATAAAATCATGGGGACTAACAAGCTATGCGTCAACATAAACATCAAAACAGAAAATTCACGAGAAAAACTCATAATGTGTATTTGGTGGGATCAGCTTGGTGTAGTGTATTAAGAGTTGCCTAATCCGAGCAAAACAATCACTGGAGCCTTCTATCGAACACTATTAATGAGATTGAGCCGAGCTCTGAAGGAAAAATGCCCTCAATAGTATTCAAGACAGGAAAAAATTATTCTCCTGCATGACAATGCTCGTCCACATGTAGCAGCTGCCGTGAAAAAGTATTTGGAAACACTTGATTAAGAAGTGCTACCCCACCTGCCGTATTCACCAGACATTGCACCGTCCGATTATCACCTATTTCGGTCCATGGCACATGCTCTGTCGGAACAGCGGTTCAAATAATATGAAGATACCAAAAATTGGTTTGATTCGTTGATAGCTTCAAAAGACAAAGAGTCCTTCCGACGTGGGATCCGAATGTTGCCTGAGAGATGGGTACAAGTCATTGCAAGTGATGGACAGTAGTTTAAATAAACTTAAAATTACCATTCTTCTAGAATAAATACCTAATTTTTAATAAAAAAACGGCGGAAACTTATATGTAAACTTTATACAACTTTTTTTGGTTACTTTTCGTGTTGCATTTAATTATATTTCTACAAAATTCGATTGTAGTAAAACAAACATCTTTTCCGTCATGATTCTAATAGCACATTGTACCGTTGCTAAGAACTTTTTAATATATTTATTAAAAATTTTCGCTTTTTTCTAGATTAATTATTAGAGAAAACTATCAGATATCGTAAGAAATGCTATAGAACAATAGCTATAAAACATTTTCTTTCAAGTTTTAAAGTGTATACTAACACATGAAAAGTGTTTGTTCGAATAATATCTAGCAAATAAAATTAATATTTTAACCACTGCAGTCCAAAAAAAGAGAAAAAATCATTGTATTACAACTATTGTTGGTTACTTTACGTGTAGAATTCGATTATATTTTAAAGAAATTCTATTGTAGTCAACCAAACATCTATTCTGTTAAGATTCTAGCAGTTCATTTTTACAGTTTCTAAAAATGTATCATTATAATTAAAAAGAAATTCCCGCTACTATCTGGATTAAATCGTAGTTATAAAATAAATACAATCTAAAAAAGTGCTATTAAACAGGCGCTATAAAAAATTTTATATCAAGTTTTAAAGCTGATACTTACACATAAAAAGTGCTAGTTCGAATAATATCTAGCTAATAAAATTTATATTTTAACCACTGCAGTCCAAAAAAAGAGAAAAAATCATTTTATTACAACTTTTTTTGGTTACTTCACTTAAAAAATTCCATTATATTTTAAAGAAATTCGATAGTAGTTAACCAAACATCTATTCTGTTTACTTTCTAGTAATTCATTTTTACCGTTGCTAAAAACTT
>NW_014570348.1:6856-10185 GCF_001313835.1 Polistes canadensis
ATTAATTTTTAGTAAAAACTATCAGATATCTAAAGAAATGCTATAGAACAAAAGCTATAAAACATTTTCTTTCAAGTTTTAAAGCGTATACTAACACATGAAAAGTGTTAGTTTGAATAATATCTAGCAAATAAAATTTATATTTTAACAACTACAGTCCACAAAAAGAGAATAAATCATTTTCTTAAAACTTTTTTTGGTTACTTAACGTTTAAAATTCAATTATATTTTGAAGAAATTCGATTGTAGTCAACAAAATATCTATTCTGTTTAGTTGCTAGTAGATCATTTTTACTGTAGCAAAAAATGTATTATTATATTTAAAAARAAATGTCCGCTACTTTCTGGATTAAAACGCAGTTATAAAATAAATACAACCTAAAAAAGTGCTATTTAGCAGACACTATGAAACGTTTTCTTTCAAGTTTTAAAGCGTATACTTACAAATAATAAGTGCTAAGTCCATAAAAGTTATGCAAACATCATTTATATTTGGTCTACTGCAGTCAAGAAAAAGGAAAAAAATCATTTTATTACTATATTCTTTAGTTACCTTACGTTTAGAATTCAATTCTTTTTCGTCGAAACTCGATTGTAGTCAACCTGACATCCATTCTGTATTGTTTCAAATAGCACATTGTACCGTCGCAGAAAACTTTTCAATATATTTAAGAAAAATTTTATCTGCTATCTAGATTAATTATTAGTAAAGACTATCAGATATCTAAAGAAATGCTATAGAACAAAAGCTGTAAAAAATTTTTTTTCAAGTTTTTAAGCGCAAAATAACAAATGAATAGAGTTAAGTCCAATAAAATCTAGCAAATAACATTTGTATTTTATCAACTGCAGTCCAAAAAAAAAAATCATTTTATTACAACTTTTTTTTGTTACTTTACGTAAAGAATTCAATTCTTTTTTCACATAAACTCGTTTGTAGTAAACCTGACGTCCATTCAGTTTAGTTGTTAGTAGATCATTTTTACCGTTGCAAAAAATGTATTATTATATTGAAAAAAAAAATTTCTGCTTCTTTCTGGTTTAAATCGTAGTTACAAAATAAATACAATCTAAAAAAGTGCTATATAACAGACGCTACGAAACGTTTTCTTTCAAGTTTTAAAGCGTATACTTACAAATAATAAGTTTTAAGTCCCACAGAATTATGCAAATTTAATTTATATTTGGACAACTGCAGTCAAGAAAAATGAAAAAAAATCATCTTATTACGAAATTTTTTGTTTACTTTACGTTTAGAATTTATTTCTTTTTCGTCAAAACTCGATTGTAGTCAAACTGACATCCATTCTGTAATGTTTCTAATAGCGCATTGTACATTCGCTAAAAACTTTTTAATATTTTTAAAAAAAGTTTTCGCTGCTTTTTAGATTAATTATAAATAAAAACTATCAAATATCTGAAGAAATGCTGTAGAACAAAAGCTATAAAACATTTTCTTTCATGTTTTAAAGCGTATACAAACAAATGAAAAGTGTTTGGTCCAATAAAATCTAGCAAATAACATTTATATTTTAACAACTGCAGCCAAAAAAAAAAAAAATCATTTATTTACCAAATTTGCTGGTTACATTACGTAAAGAATTCAATTTTTCTTCGTCGAAACTCTATTGTAGTAAACCTGACTTCCATTCTGTTTTGTTTCTAGTAGCACATTGTACCTTCGCTACAAACTTTTTAATGTTTTCAAGAAAAGTTTTCGCTGCTTCTAGATTAATTAAAAGTAAAAACTATCAAATATCTAAAAAAATTCTGTAGGACAAAAGCTATAAAACATTTTCTATCAAGTTTTAAAGCGTATACTAACAAATAAAAAGTGTTTCGTTAAATAAAATCTAGCAAATAAAATTTATATTTTAACTACTGTAGTCTTAGAAAAGAGAAAAAATCATGTTAATACAACTTTTTTTGGTTACTTCACGTGTGAAATTCCATTAAATCTTGGAAAAACTGGATTGTAGTTAACAAAACATCTATTGTGTCTAGTTTCTAGTTGTACATTTTTACAGTTGCCTAAAATGTAATATTATATTTAAAAAGAAATTTTCATTACTTTCTGGATTAAATCATAGTTATAAAATAAAAATAACCTAAGAAAGTGTTATTTAACAGACGCTATAATACGTTTTTTTTTAAACTTTAAAGCGTATACTTACAAATAAAAAGTGATAAGTCTGAAAGTATTATGCAAACATCATTTATATTTGGACTACTGCAGTCAAGAAAATAGAAAAAAATTATTTTATTACGACATTTTTTGGTTACTTTACGTCTAGAATTCAATTCCTTTTCGTCAAAACTCGATTGTAGTCAACCTGACATCCATTCTGTAATGTTTCTAATAGCAAAATTGTAACTTCACTAAAATTTTGTCAATATATCTAAGAAAAGTTTTTGCTGCTTTCTAGATTAATTATTAGTGAAAACTATCAGATATCTAAAGAAATGCTATAGAACAAACGCTGTAAAACATTTTCCTTCAAGTTTTAAGCATATACTAACAAATGAAATGTGTTTGGTCCAATATAATCCAGCAAATAACATTTATATTTAAACAACTGCAGTACAAAAAAAAGAGAAAAAATCAATTTATTACAACTTTTTTTTTTACTTTACAAAAAGAATTTAATTCTTTTTCAACAAAACTCGATTGTAGTAAACATGACGTCCATTCTGTTTTGTATCTAGTAGCACATTTGTACCGTTGCTAAATATGTATTATTATATTCAAAAAGAAATATTCGCTACTTTCTAGATTAAATCGTAGTTATAAAATAAATGCAATCTAAGAAAGTGCTAAATACCTGACGCTATGAACTTTTTTTTTCAAGCTCTAAAGCGTATAATTACAAATAAATACTGATAAGTCCGAAAGAATTATGCAAACATCATTTATATTTGGACTACTGCAGTCAAGAAAAATTAAAAAAATCAATTTATTAGTACATTTTTTAATTACTTTACGTTTAGAATTCAATTCTTTTTCGTCGAAACTCGATTGTAGTAAACCTGACATTTAATCTGTAATGTTTTTAATAGCACATTGTACCTTCGCTAAAAACTTTTTAATATTTTCAAGAAAAGTTTTCGCTGCTTTCTAGTGTGACGTCCCAGAAGAGGAGCGTCAAGGAGCAAGAACAATTTTAGATAATTCTCCGATCCGMTACHGAYTTTCTTGCTGTCTTCTCGGCAAAGAGAATAAATGCCCTATTTTGGGTCAGCCTGTAGAGCCAGTACTTTACCCGGGATCTGGGCTAGAAGCGGAACTTAACCCTTTTAATGAGTAAGAGATGACAACTTACCTTGATGTT
>NW_014570348.1:10683-13159 GCF_001313835.1 Polistes canadensis
GTAACAGATATTAAATTGTAAAAACCGTCAAAATTACTAAGGTTCACGCAATAGACTAATTTATGAAGCGAACTAATCAAAGTATTGTAGTAGACTTTTTATGTGTTTTAAGTATAATGGTTGCCGGTAGACTGACGGCGAGGAGTCTCTAAGCTCCCCACGTCGAGTGCAGCACGGCCGAGTAGGAGGTACCCCCACGCACGAATCGTTTTCTTTTAAGCTTTAAAGTGTATACTTACAAATACTAAGTGTTAAGCCCGAAAGAATAATAGTAACTTAATTTATATTTGGACTACTGCAGTCAAGAAAAATTAAAAAAATCAATTTATTAGTACATTATTTAGTTACTTTACGTTTAGATTTCAATTGTTTTTCGTCGAAACACGATTGTAGTAAGAATGACATCCAATCTGTAATGTTTCTAATAGCACATTGTACCTTTGCTAAAAACTTTTTAATATTTCCAAGAAAAGTTTTCTCTGCTTTCTAGATTAAATATAAGTAAAAACTATCAAATATCTAAAAAAATGCTGTAGAACAAAAGCTATAAAACATTTTCTTTCAAGTCTTAAAGATTATACTTACAAATGAAAAGTGATTGGTCCAATAAAATCTAGCAAATAACATTTATATTTAAACAACTGCCGTACAAAAAAAGAAAAAAAATTATTTTATTACAACTTTTTTTTGTAACTTTACGAGAAGAATTCAATTCTTTTTCAACAAAACTCGATTGTAGTTAACCTGAAGTCCTTTCTGTTTTGTTTCTAGTAGCAAATTTGTACCGTTGCTAAAAATTTATTATTATATTTAAAAAGAAATTTCCGCTACTTTCTGGATTAGATCGTAGTTATAAAATAAATACAATCTAAAAAAGTGCTATTTAACAGATGCTAAGAAACGTTTTCTTTCAAGCTTTAAAGCGTATACATGCAAATAATAAGTGTTCAGTCCGAAAAAATTATGCAAACGTCATTTATATTTAGACTACTGCAGTCAAGAAAAGGAAAAAAATCATTTTATTACGACATTTTTTGGTTACATTACGTTTAGAATTAAATTCTTTTTCGTCGAAACTAGATTGAAGTCAACCTGACATCCTATCTGTAATGTTTCTAATAGCACATTGTAACTGCGCTAAAAATTTTTTAATATATTTAAAAAAAGATTTCGCTGCTTTCTAGATTAATTATAAGTAAAAACTATCAAATATCTAAAAAAATGCTGTAGAACAAAAGCTATAAAACATTTTCTTTCAAGTTTTAAAGCGTATACTGACAAATGAAAAGTGTTAGTTCGAATAATATCTAGCAAATAAAACTTATATTTTAATCACTGCATTCCCAAAAAAAGGAAATTTCATTTTTTTAATACTTTTTTTGGTTACTTCACGTTTAGAATTTCATTATATTTTGAAGAAATTCGATTGTAGTCAACAAAATATCTATACTGTTTAGTTTCCAGTAGTTCATTTTTACCGTTGCTAAAAATTTATTATTATATTCAAAAAGAAATTTTCGCTACTTTCTGGATTAAATCGAAGTTATAAAATAATACAATCTAAGAAAGAGCTATTTACCAGACGCTATGAAACGTTTTTTTTCATGCTTTAAAGCGTATAATTACAAATAAATAGTGATAAGTCTGAAAGAATTAGGCAAACATCATTTATATTTGGACTACTGCAGTAAAGAAAAATTAAAAAAATCAATTTATTAGTACATTTTTTATTTACTTTACGTTTAGATTTCAATTCTTTTTCGTCGAAACTCGATTGTAGTAAACCTGACATGTATTTTGTCTTGTTTGTATTAGCCCATTGTACCTTCGCTAAAAACTTTTTAATATATTTAAAAAAAGATTTCGCTGCTTTCTAGAATTATTATAAGTAAAAACTATCAAATATCTAAAGAAATGCTGTAGAACAAAAGCTATAAAACATTTTCTTTCAAGTTTTAAAGCGTGTACTAAGAAATGAAAAGTGTTTGGTCCAATTAAATCTAGCAAATAACATTTATATTTTTACAACTGCAGTCCTAAAACAAGGAAAAAAACATTTGATTACAACATTTGTTGGTTACTTAACGTGAAGAATATATTTAAAAAGAAATTTTGGCTACTTTCTGGACTAAATCGTAGTAAAGAAATATAAAAAATCTAAAAAAGTGCTATTGAACAGAAGCTATAAAATGTGCTCTTTTAAGCTTTAAAACGTATACTTTTAAATAAAAAGTGTTAGGTCAAAAAAAATCTAGTAATCAACAGTTATATTTCAACAACTGAAGTCCAAAAAAAGGGAAAAAATATTTTATTACTAGATTATTAAACACTAATCTAGATAGAATTCAGTATATGATTACATGTGACGAAGTAAGGTTGTTTAGGATTAATTAATTTATTATAATGTATGACTCTAAAATAATATGTATTGACGCGTGAACTAGGTTATCGAGGTAAAAAATTTAAAGTTTATTTA
>NW_014570348.1:17494-20324 GCF_001313835.1 Polistes canadensis
ATAATAATGAGTAAAAAATATTATGTCCAATAAATTTTAACAAATATCATTTACTTTTAAACTACAGCAGTCGAAGAAAGAGAAAAAATCATTATATTACAACTTTTTTTGTTACTTTACGTGTAAAATTACATTTGGTTTTCAACAAAATCTGATTGTAGTCAACCAAACATCTATTCTGTTTAGTTTCTACTAGCAAATATTTATCTTTACAAAAAAAATTTAATATATTTAAAAAAAAATTTTCGCTACACTATGGATTATACTGTAGTTAAACAATATATCAAATTTAAAAAAGTCATATTTTACATAAGCTATAAAACGTTTTCTGTCCAGCTTTAAAGCGTATACTTACAAACACAAAATGTTAGGTCTAATAAAATCCACAAATAACCTTTATATTTCAACCACTGCAGTCCAAAAAAAGGGAAAAATCATTTTAGTACAACATTTTTTGGTTACTTTACGTGAAGAATTCAATTCTTTTTCAACGAAACTCGATTGAAGTCAACCTGACATCCATTCTGTCTTGTTTCTAATAGCACATTGTGAATGTAGAAAACAAAGATCGCAGTAGAAGGCAAAAATTTTGGAAGATGCAGAATTAGAGGAAATATTGGAGGAAGATTCATCTTAAACACAAAAAGAACTTGCTGTAACAAATAAAGTCACTCAGCAAGCAGTCTCACATCGTTCAAAATTATTAGGAATGATTAATAAACAAGGAAATTAGGTTCCGTACGAATTCAAGCCGAGAGATATTAAAGATTGATTATGCTTAAGTGAAATACTGCTTGCTAGACATAAAAAAAGGGTTTTTTACATCGTATCATCACTGGTTTCAAAAAATGGATACATTTTGATAATTTAAAAAAAATAAAATCATGGGGATTACCAADCAATGCGTCAACATCAACAGCAAAACCGAATATTCACGGGGAAAACTCCTTCTGTGTATTTGGTGGGATCAGCTGGGTGTAGTGTATTATAAGTTGCCTAATCCGAGCAAAACAATTACTGGAGCCTTCTATCGTACACTATTAATAAGATTGAGCTGAGCTCTAAAGGAAAAACGCCCTCAATACTATTCTAGACACGAAAAAATTATTCTCCTGCATGACAATGCTCGTCCATATGTAGCGGCTTCTGTGAAAAAGTATTTGAAAACACTTGATTAGGAAGTGTTACCCTACTTGCCGTATTCACCAGACATTGCACCGTCCGATTATAACCTATTTCGGTCCATGGCCCATGCTCTGTCGGAGCAGCGGTTCAAATGATATGAAGATACCAAAAATTGGTTTGATTCGTGGATAGCTTCAAAAGACAAGGAGTCCTTCCGACATGGGATCCGAATGTTGCCTGAGAGATGGGAACAAGTAATTGCAAATGATGGACAGTAGTTTAAATATCCTTAAAATTACAATTCTTCTAGAATTATTACCTTATTTTTAATAAAAAAAGAGCGGAATCTTATATGTACACTTAATACAACTTTTTTTTGGTTACTTTTCGTGTAGAAATTAATTATATTTAAACAAAATTTGATTGTATTAAACTAAACATCTTTTTTGTATAGTTTCTAAAAGCCCATTGTATTTTCGCTAAAAACTTTTCAATATATTTAAAAAAAGATTTCGCTGCTTTCTAGATTAATTATAAGTAAAAACTATTAAATATCTAAAGCAATGCTGTAGAACTAATGCTATAAAACATTTTCTTCAAAGTTATAAAGCGTATACTAACAAATGAAAAGTGTTAAGTCCAATAAACTCTAGCAAATACCATTAAAATTTCAACAACTGCAGTTCATAGAAAAGGAAAAATCATTTTATTACAAGTTTATTTTGTTACTTTACGTAAAAAATTCAATTCTTTTTCAACAAAACTCGATTGTAGTAAACCTGACGTCCATTCTGGTAAGTTGCTAGTAGTTTATTTTTACGTGGCAAAATATTTATTATGATATTTCAAAAGAAATTTCCGCTACTTTCTGGAATAAATCGTATTTATAAGATAATAACAATCTAAAAAAGTGCTATTTAACAGACGCTATGAAACGTTTTCTTGCAAGCTTTAAAGCGTATACTTACAAATAATAAGTGTTAAGTCCCAAAGAATAAGGCTAATTAAGTCTATATTAGGACAACTGCAAAAAAGAAAAAGAAAAAAAATCATTTTATTACGAAATTTTTTTTTTTCTTTACGTTTAGAATTCAATTTTTTTTCGTCGAAACTCGATTGTAGTCAACCTTACATGCCATTCTGTAATATGTCTAATAGCAAATTTTACCTTCGCTAAAAACTTTTAAATATTTTTAAGAAAAGTTTTCGCTGCTTTCTAGATTAATTATAAGTAAAAACTATCAAATATCTAAAGAAATGCTATAGTACAAAAGCTATAAAACATTTTCTTTCAAGTTTTCAAGCGTATACTAACAAATGAAAAATGTCAGTTCGGATAATATCTAGCAAATAAAATTTATATTTTAACCACTGCAGTAAAAAAAGAGAAAAAATCGTTTTTTTACAACTTTTTTTGGTTACTTTACGTTTAGAACTTAATTATATTTTGAAGAAGTTTGATTGTAGTCAACAAAATATCTATTCTGTTTAGTTTCAAGTAGTTAATTTTTACCGTTGCTAAAAATGTAGTATTATATTTAAAAAGAAATTTCTGCCACTTTGTGGATTAAATTTTAGTTATAAAATAAATAGAATCTACAAAAGTGCTATTAACAAGACGCTATAGAACGTTTTCTTTCAAGCTTTAAAGCGTATACTTACAAATAATAAGTGTTAGGTCTTAAAGAATTATGGTAATTTAATT
>NW_014570349.1:0-1023 GCF_001313835.1 Polistes canadensis
AAATGTAAAGGGATTTTATTAGCTAAGTACTTTTATTTAAATAGAAAGTTATAAGATAAGATGAGTAATTTTATTCAAATAGATATAGATTAGATAAAATAAGAACTTTTGCTCAAATGAGAAGAGATTTGATACGTTAGGTATTTTTATTAAAGTAAAAAGGTATTTGATTCTTTGAGTACTTTTAGTCAAATACAAAGAGATTTTATGAGTAACGTACCTTTATTCAAATAGAATAAGATTTGATTAGTCTATAACCTGCATTAAAGTAGAAAGAGATTTGATTTGTTGTTTACTTTATTTTAAGTAGAAATATTTTTAATAAAAATAGTACTTTTATTCTAATTAAAAGCGTATAAATGAGTTAAGTACTTTTATTTAAATAGAAAAAGATTTGATAAGTTCGGTACTTTCATTCAAATAGGAAGTAATTTGATGAGTTGAAAACCTTCATTCAAATGGAAAGAGATTTAAAGTGTTAAGTACTTTTATTCAATTACAAAGAGATTTAATGAATTGAGTACTATTATTTAAAGAGAAAAAAAAATTTCATAAGTTTAGTACTTTCAATTAAACTAAAAAAGATTTGTTATGTTAAGTAATATTATTAAAATGGAAACAGATTTAATAAGTCAAGTTTTTTTGTTCAAATGTAAAGAGATTAGATGAGTTAAGTACTTTTACTCAAATAGAAAGAGATTTGATAAGTGAGGTATTTCTATTAAAATGAAAAGAGATTTGATTATTTGAGAATTTTAACTTTAATAGGAAAAGATTTGATGAGTTGAGTACTTTAACCTAAATGGTGAGAGATTTGATGACTTTATAACTTTTATTCAATAGAAAAAAGATTTGATAAGTTAACTACTTTCATTTAAATGGAAATATATTTGATAACTAGAGTTTTTCAATTTAAATAGAAAGAGATTTGATTAGTAATGCACTTTCATTTAAATTTAAATAGACTTTATATGTAAGCCCTTTTATTTAAAATTAAAAAAGATATAATTATTTGAGTTCTTT
>NW_014570349.1:3257-19881 GCF_001313835.1 Polistes canadensis
TGCCTCTTCTCCTCGCGGGAGACTTTGCACCAGGTGGGTTTTTAGTCGGTAAGAATCCGACACTCCCTTGAGTACCGGGCTCAAGGGGCCTATTGAAGGTTTTCCCCTTGACGAAAAAAAAAAAAAAAAAAAAGGGTTGCGTCAGGGTTGCGTCAGGGTTGCGTCACGGTTGGAACGTCAGGGTTGGAACGTCAGTGTTGCTTCAGGAATTCGTCAGGGTGGGAACGTCAAGGTTGCGTCAGGGATGCGTCAGGGTTGCGTCAGGGTTGCGTCAGGGATCCCCCCCGTGGGTAGGGGGTAGTAGAATACTCCCACAGTACTCCCTGCTTGTCGTAAGTGGCGACTAAAAGGAAGGGTGTGAATGGTGTGTGCATGTTTTGTATGGCTATTCCTCTCAGTAATTCTTTTTATCTCCTCTTTTTCTATTCTTTTCTATTTTCTTACTTCCTTCGTTTCCTTTCTTTTCCTCTAGGCTTGTGCCTATTTATAAATTTAAAATTATGGAAGGTACAAGGTCAGAGAATAACCCGTGTAGGAGGGAAACTCACAAAACGGCGGTGTTTGGTGGTGGTAGGACAGGTCACCCATCGTCCACAGCATACTACTATCATGAGTCTAGGGTAGGCGACCTAGCCCTGACACTGGATAATTCGTCGGGAAATTGTTCGCGGGTAGGCAACCTGGCCCGTGGATCGACTGCTTCTACAGGAAGTCGAGAGCGATCCTTGGAGGAGGTGCTGAATTGCACGGTAAGGTGCATCGAAGACTTGGAGACTGAGTCTATACCAGTCAGGACCCATAAAAGGGCGAGGCTGATCTTGTACACCTCATTATCGGAGGATGAGGTGATTGACCTAACAAGGATTGATGGAGTTTTATCAGAGACACCATCGGTCTCCAGTATAGAGACTTGAAGACGGTTTGACCTCATACTGGACAATAATGCTGAGGCCAAAGTCAGAAGAAAGACCTGCGGCAACATCAATGGTGAGATATCTGAGAATATAAAGAATTGCCATTTGGAGATAATGGAGATGGCCAGGGAGCTGCAGGCCCGCAACAGGGCAAACTGTGGCTCTGAAATACATGAGTCTCTGGAGCAGCTAAGAGCGGAAGCGAAAGCCACAAGTAACCGGCTAAAACAGGTGGAGGAGGAGTGTACGCGCATTAGGCGGGAGTTAGGGCGTAAAGATGTACTCCTCGAAAAGGTGTCGAAAAGAGAAACTAGGGCAGAAACTGCAACAGCAAGCCAGGTCTGATCTTTCACAGAGGAGAGACTGGTTGCTGCTAGGAAGGAGGATGTGCCTGACAGCAAGACGATAGGAAAAGTACTTACCAAGCTTTCAAAATCGGTAATTAAAATACAGCAGGAGCTGAATGATATGCAGATGGGACAGAGCTCTTATGCCCAGGTTGCAGCCCAGCCGCGGGTTGCTCCCTTTTCCTTGATACCGACGCCTCTGGCCCCTGTTCTGGACGGGGATGGGTTTGTTGAGGTAAGAAGAAGAAACAGGATTGTTGAGCCTGCTGGGGGTCCCTTGTCTACACGGGCGGATGTCAGGAGGGTTGGCCCTCCTGTTTATAGATGTGTGGGGGGGGAAGCCCTGCTGCGGGTGAACAGAAGAGGAAGAAGAAGAAGAAGACGAAGAAAAATAGAAGAATTAGGGAGACTGCAGCGGTATCTCTTACGTGCGAAGAAGGGGCTTCATATTTAAAAGCCCTAAAGAAACTGGAAACGGGGGTGAATCTAGAGGAAATAGGGGCAAAGAGGCTTTCGTATAGGCGTGGCCTGACCGGGTCATTTATTTGGCAGGTCCAGAAAAAGGACGTTAACGTTAAGGCTGACAAATTGGCGCAGGCTCTGAAGGGAGCCCTACCAGAGGACAAGATTGGAAGGCTTTAGAGGACTAGCCCCATCAGGCTGATGGGAATTTACCCAACTACCACCTTGAGGGCGGTCAGGTGTGGGCTACAGGAGGTTAGGGCGGGATTCGACCCAAACCTAATTAACATGGGGAATATCCATCTAGGCAGGGGTGGTCGTTATGAGGCCACAGTTTTCGCCTCAACGGCACTGTGTCAGGATGCCATCGATAGGGGCAGTATCCTCGTAGGGTGGAACCAAGTCTGGGTATTTCCGGTTAGACCCAGGCCTCTAATGTGCAACAGGTGTCTGGCGAGAGGACACGTGGCTGCATCTTGTCCTGCACCGGGTGCCAGGATGGATGTGTGCTTCAAGTGAGGGGAACCGGGGCACGTGGCAAAAGACTGCGGGGACAAACCAAAATGCCCGATCTGTGCAAAGGCGGGGCGCTCCCGAACCTCGCATAGGGCTGGGTCCTGAGAGTGTCCGTTAGTGCCTTCTATTAAGGGGAGAAACGTAATTTTAGAGGGAGACGCATGCCGACGAGACACGTCAGGGTGCGTGAATAACGTTCCGGGAAGTGCGGGCGAAAAGATAGTGGTACAGAGTGTGGTTCATAGTGCGAGTTTAAGTGCCGGCAACGACATGGAGGTTAAGTAGGTGAATTCTGCCCCTTCATGTAAGTAACTAATTGCGAAACTACAATGGCCACGGTTATTCAGGCAAACCTAAACCATGCGCGTCGCGCCCAGGGCTTTTTGGGCCAGCATATGAGAAGGACTGGGGCGGATGTTGCGATAGTCTCGGAGCCGTGGTGGGTCCCTCCCGGGGATGAGAAATGGTTCTCATCACTGCGGGGGACACCCTTCTCTGCGATTGTTGCAAGCCAAAACGAAGGAACCAGTAGCCTAGTGCGTCGGGGTTTGTTTTTTGTAGCCGTCAAATGGGGGGACTCGCTGGTAGTTTCAGTCTACTTTCCTCCCAGCGAGAATTTAAATAGTTTTGGTAGACTCCTTGATGTGCTCGAGGAGCTCTTAGGCACACTTCCCGCTCTTCCAGCGCTTGTTGCTGTGGACTTTGATGCCCGGTTTTTAAGATGGGATCCGGAAGGCAGAAGCAATCCAAGGAGCGAATTGCTCTGTATGTGGGCCAATAGGTTAAACCAAAGCCTGGGTAACCAAGCTGGCCACCCCACGTGCGTTCGACCGCAAGGGTCGAGTGTTGTAAACCTTACGTGTGGATCTCCGGCAGCTAGTGTTCGCTTATAGGATTGGAGGGTGGATGAGGCTGAGTCCCTTTCGGACCATTTGTATATTATATTTAAGTACAGGAACGAGGCTACAGGCCTCTAACGCCTTCGCTCAAGGGACAGAGTTTTCCCTAAGTGGGATACGAGGACTGTGGACGAGGACAGGCTCGCCGCAGCCCTCGTCTCTGGTGAGTGGACACGGGACGATGGTGCTAAAGTGCGGGACTTGGTGAAATTGATGGACAATACCCTCCTCACTTCATGCGACATAGCCCTGTCGATGGTGAGAACAGCGGTAGGCGGGTGTCGTGTTGTGCCATGGTTTTCACGGGAAATTGCAATCCTACAGGGAGCGGCTACCGCGGCGAAGAGGTTTTACCTGAGGACCAGGCGAGGTGGTGATCTGGCCAGGATAAGAGCATGTCTAAAATACAGGAGGGAGAAGAGGAGAAATCTGGTCCGTGCCATCAGAGGAGCCAAGGCCTCGGCCTGGAAAGAATTTATAGCTACCACCGAGGATAATCAATGGGGGAAACCTTATAAGCTCGTAATAGAGAAATTGAGGGCTCGAGGAGTTCCTCCCCTGATTGAGGTACTGGATCCTCCTCTTTTAGCGCAAATTGTTGAAACGTTGTGTCCGGGGGGCGGGCGATCAGTTGCCCCAAACGTCAACGTAGTAGACTCAGAAGAGATAGTTGTCACGGCCGAAGAGGTACGCAGGGCTGCAAAGAGGATTGATCTTGGGAGGGCTCCAGGTCCTGACGAAATTCCTGGCCAGGTAATGAAGAGGGCGGCCATACACTGTGGTAAAGGCATGGCAATGTGCTTCACCATACTACTAAGGAGGGGAGTCTTCCCACGTGCATGAAAGAGGGACAAGCTCGTGTTGTTAAAGAAGAGGAGAGACGGTGACAGTAACGCGCCCAGCTCATACAGGCAAATATGCCTGTTGGATGAGGTGAAGAAGTTTTTTGAAAGGGTTGTTGTCTCTAGAGTGAGCGAGTTTTTAAAAACTGAAAGTGTTCTTTCTCCGTGTCAGCATGGTTTCAGGGTGGGTCACTCTACCCTCGGAGCCATTGGAGAGGTAAAAGATTATATACAGAAGTGCGCGAGTAGTGGACGGGTAGGCGTTTTAATTTCGTTAGACATTAGTAACGCGTCCAACTCGCTCCCCTGAGAAATAGTGATAGCGTCGATGGAGGGAAGTAGCTTCCCCACCTACCTGGTTAATATTGTTAAAGATTATTTTCGGGACCAGCTTCTGTCCTTCTTTGAAGGAAGGGGCATATTAGAAACGTAAGTGTGATGTGTGGGGTTCCGCAGGGTTCTGTCCTCGGCCCAACACTTTGGAACATTGCCTATGATAGGGTCCTCCGAGTCCTGCTGCCGGGGGGGTCTCGTGTGGTTAGCTACGCAGACGACACGGCCCTCCTTTCAGCGGGGCAAGACCTGTCTAGCGCAATGTTAGCAACTGAAAGGGACCTAAAGGTCCTTGTGAGTGAGATTGAGGGATTGGGCCTTAAAGTGGCGCTAGAATAAACGGAGGAAATGGCCTTCCCTGCCTCTGCCTTACGCAGACGCAGGATTGCTTCCCCCTCTGTGATCAAATACAGGGGGGTTTGTATTGTAGTAAAGCCCAGTGTAAAATACCTGGGCATAGTTTTAGACTCAGGAATGACATTTAGGCCCCACTTYAAGGCYTTAATCCCGAAAGTRGAAGGGATCCTTCGGTCCATTGGAAGGATCCTTCCGAACCTCCACGGGCCGAAGGAGAAGAAGCAACGACTCTACAGCAGCGTGATCCACTCGGTGCTCCTCTATGGGGCTCCGGTGTGGTGGCGCGCTGTTGTGGAGGACCAGAGAGTCAGGAGGGCTGTTCGGGCCTTGCAAAGAAAGGTGGCGATCAGGGTGTGCTGCGCCTACAGGACGGTTYCCTTTCATGCGGCAATGATGGTCGCAGGGATCATCCCCCTTGACCATCTTGCCCCCCGACTGGCGGAGGGTTATGCGAACCTTAAGGATGCGGAGGGACCCGTCCCACCAAATATTAGAACGGCGCTGGGTGCTTTCGCCTGGATGGGGGCGGTTGCCGCATGGAAGGAGGAAGAGATTAATCTAATTGGAGTAAGAGGAGAAACGGGGGCGCGGGTTAGAGCGGCTATTGCTGATAGGTTGGATGAGTGGGTTGAGAGGCCGTATTCTATAGGAACGACCTTTCACACCACTCAGCTGATGACCGGCCATTGCTGCTTTCCCGCGTACCTATATGGTATCCGTAGAACAGATTCCCCGCGGTGTTATTACTGCGAACCGGATAGAGACGATGCGAAACACACTCTGATCGAATGCCCGGCGTGGACGAATGCTAGGAATTCTTGGGTAAGGGAGTTAGGGGGGGGGGTGCAGGTCACTCTTTCCGGGTTAGTCAGGCTGTCCCTGGATACCCCGGGGGCGTGCGCTGCATTCCAGTCCTTTTCAGGTTTCGTAATGAAGGCCCAGGAAGACGCGGAAAGAGAGAGAAAGCGAATGCTCATGAATAGAAGAAGAGTATATGCGAGTTTTCAGGCAGCTTAGGCGGCGCCTAGCCTGGTCTAGTGCGTCGCTACCCCAAAGATGACTGATGCATGCGGATGCATGGGATGTGTGAGTTTTACCAGTGCATCTTAGGATGAATGGTTGAGCGTGTACATATACATATATATATATAAAGTAGTTAGTAAGTTGCGCCTCTGGATTGTGGAGGCGCAGTAGTTTAGTTAATTAATAAGGTATAAGTGAGGTATAAATGAAGGATRAGAGCATGGCAAACCGGCCAGGCTCATCGGGATGAAAGAGTATGCGTGTTTGGAATACGCTATAAAATCATGGATCCGCTTCTTTGATCCAGCGAGTGAATGTTTTGCCCCAGGTGGGTTTTTAGTCGGTAAGAATCTGACACTCCCTTGAGAACCGGGCTCAAGGGGCCTATGAAGGTTTTCCCCCTGACGAAAAAAAAAAAAAAAAGGGATGCGCTAGGTTTGAAACGTCGGGGTCGCTTTAAGGATGCGTCCGNGGATGCGTCCGTGTGGGAACGTCGGTGTCGCTTTAGGGATGCGTCAGGGTTGGAACGTCGAGTATACTTTAGAGATGCGTCAGGGTTGGAACGTCGAGATTGCTTTAGGGATGCGTCAGGGTTGAAACGTCAAGGTTGCTTTAGGGTTACGTCAGAGTTGGAACGTCGAGGTTGCTTTAGGGATGCGTCAAGGTAGGAATGTCGGGGTTGCTTTAAGGATGCGTCAGGGATGGAACGTCAGGCTTGCTTTGGGGATGCGTCAGGGTGGGAACGTCATGGTTGCTTTAGGGTGTGAACTTTGATGGTGCTTTTGGGATGCATAAGGGTTGGAATGTCAGGGTTGCGTCAAGGTTGCGTCAGGGTTAGAACGTCGGGGTGGCTTTAGAGATGCGTCAGGGTGAGAACATTGGGGATGCTTTACGGATGCGTCAGTGTTGAAACATCGAGGTTGCTTTAAAGATGCGTCTGGGTTGTAACGTCAGGGTTCCTTTAGAATTGTGTCAGGGTTAGAACGTAAGGGTTTCTTTAGGGTTGGAACATTGAGGTTGCTTTAGGGATGCGTCAGGGCTAGAACGTCAGGGTAGCTTTAAAAATGCGTCAGGTTGGGAACGTCAAGGTCGCTTTTAGGATGCATCTGTGTTGGGACGTCGCAGATGCTTTAGGGATGCTTCAGGGTGGGAACGTCGGGGTTGCTTTTGGGATGTGTCAGGGTGGGAACGTCGGGGTTGCATTCGGGTGGGGACGTCTAGGTTTCTTTAGGGATGCATCAGGGTTGAAACGTCTGGGTTGCTTTATGGAAGCGTCCGAGTTTTAACGTCGGGATCGCTTTGGGGATTCGTCGGGGTTGGAACGTCGGGGATGCTTTAGGATGCGTCAAGATGGGAACGTCGGGGATGCTTTAGGGATGCGTCAGGGTTAGAACGTTGAAGTTGCATTAGGGATGCGTCAGGATTGAAACGTCGGGGTTGCTTTATGGTGGAAACGTTAAAAGTGCTTTAGGGATGCGTCAGGGTTGGAATGTCAGGGTTGCTTTAGAGATGCGTCAGGTTCGGAACACCAGAGTTGCTTCAGGGGTGCGACAGGGTAGAACGTAAGAGTTGCTTTAGGGTTGGAACGTCAGGGTTGTATTAGAGATGCGTCAGGGTTGGAACGTCTAAGATGCTTTAGGGATGCGTCAGGGTTGGAACGTCGGGGTTGCTTTAGGGATGCGTCAGGGTTGAAACGTCAGGGTTGCTTTAAGGATGCGTTAGGGTGTGAACGTCAAGGTTGCTTTTGGGGTGCGTCAAGGTTGGAACGTAAGGGTTGCTTAAGGGTGGGATCGTCAGGGTTGTTTAAGGAAGGCGAAAGTGTGGAAACGTCAGGGTTGCTTTAGGAATGCATATGGTGGGAACGTCGGGGTTGCTTTTGGATACGTCAGTGTGGTAACGTCGGGGTTGTTTAAGGATGCGCTAGGGTTGGAACTTTTGGGTTGCTTTAGGAATGCGTCAGGTTTAGAACGTCGGGGTTGCTTTAGAAGTGCGTCAGGGTAAAAACGAAATGATTGCTTTAGGTTAGGAACATTGAGGTTGCTTTAGGGGTTTGTCAGGGTAGAACGTAAGGGTTGCTTTAGGGTTGGAACGTCGGGGTTGCTTTAGAGATTGGTCAAATTTTGAACGTCGGGTTTGCATTAGGGATGCGTTAGGATATGATCTTTGGGGTTGCTTTAGGATTCAAACGTCGAAATTGCTGTAGGGATGTGTAATAGCTGAAACGGCGGGGTGGCTTGAGGGTTGCGTCAGGGTTGGATCGTCAGGGTTGCATAAGGGATGCGTCAGGGTTGGATCGTCGGGGTTTCATTGAGGTTGCGTCAGGGTTGGAACGTCGGAGTAGCTTTAAGGATGCGTCAGGTTTGGATCGACAGGGTTGCTTTAAGGATGCGTCAGGGTTGGAACGTCAGGGATGCTTTAAAGATGCGTCAGTGTTAGAAAGTCGGGGTTGCTTTAGGGATGCGTCAGGGTGGGAACGCCAGGGTTGCATTCAGGTGGGGACGTCTAAGTTGCTTTAGGGGTTCGTCAGGGTAGAACGTAAGGGTTGCTGTAGGGTTGGAACATCAGGGTTGTTTTAGGGATGCGTCAGGGTCCCCCCCGTGGGTAGGGGGTAGTAGAATACTCCCACAGTATTCCCTGCTTGTCGTAAAAGGCGACTAAAAGGGAGGGTGTGATTAGTGTGTGTATTTTCTGTGTGGCTATTTCTCTCTTTGATTCTTTCTATTCCCTCTTTTTCTACTTTTTCTTATCTCTTACTTCCTTCCTTTCCTCTCCTTTCCTCTGGGCTTGCGCCTACACATAAAAATAAATATAGCTGGTACAAACTCAGGGACTTAACCGTGTAGGAGGGAAACCTATACAACAGCAGTGCTTGGTGGTGGTAGGACAGGCCACCCGCCGTTGTCAGCATACGACTGTCATGAGTCTAGGTTTTAGTCGACCCGGCCCAGACTCTGGATAATGCCTCGGGAAGTTGTTCGCCGGTAGGTGACCTGGCCCGCGAATCGACTATGGCATCAGGAAAGGGGGCAGTGATGGAGGGATTGCAGAAGRAGACCATKGAYCTGGRGGAGTTGAGGATTTCAGATCCAGATTCGCCAATCAAGACCAAGGGGAACAAGAGGATGAGGAGTATCATCACGTCGTCGGAGGAGGATGACTGCCTCATCGTAGAAGAGAATGCACCAGGAGGAGTCCAGACGCCGCTGACACTGGAGGCACGAAGACTACCGGAGAAACTCAGGTAAAACCTAAGGGGGATAGAAAAGGAGAGAGCGCGATGCTCGAATATAAAAGGAGAAGTGTCGGGCAAGATHAAGCGATTTGTTAGAGACTCGCTTATCATTGCCGACGAGATGGAAGAGCGGATGGATAGTCCGGCTCCCCGTTCTTAAGGGCTGAAGCAGTGATTCAGCTGAGAACGGAAGCAAAGATAAGAGACGAACAGATTCGTCAGATGGAAGGTGAAATCGCTAGGCTCCAGAGRGAGCTTAAAAAGCGAGATGCTGACAGACAAAGCCATGGAGTAAAGGCGGTKGCTGCCCCGAATCAAGGGAGGCAGACGCCTACAACAAGTAGAGCAACCCTATGTCTGGAAAAGAGATTGGAAGATGCGAGGGTTGGTGATTGTATGAGCCTGGTGTTGGCGGTTCTGAGGGACTTTGGTAAGAGTACTGAGGCCCTACAAAAGACACAGTTGGAGATGTGGAACATCTTCAAGAGAGCCAGCAAGCAACCCCAGCGGGAAAAAGAAGGGACTGCGGTGTGGGGGAAGGGAAGTGCTCTTGCCCCGGGAATCTCTAGGGCTCCTGCCCAAGGGATGCCTACTGCGAGTACTGTTGTCCCCCCCTTTCAGGATGGATTTTTTGAGGTGATGAGAAGAAGGAAATGTCGCTAGCAGACAAAACCAGCTGTTAGGCAGGAGAAGGCCACAACATCGGGGGTTTGGGGTGCCACAGGAAGTGGCACAAAGAAGAAAAAGAAGAGGAAGAAGAGGAAGAATAGCAGCGATGGGACCAGGGAGACGGCAGTGGTCTCACTARCGTGCAACGAGGCGATGTCTTATCGCGATGCTCTCGMYAWRGCCAGGGAGAGCATYAGCCTCAARGACATCGGGATAAATAATATGACAATGAGGAGGGGTGTCAAGGGGGACTTCATCTTCAGTGTCAGGGGGAAGGAGGCTGCTGTAAAGGCGGACCGGGTGGCCGAAGCCTTGAGGAGGACGGTACTGGAAGCCAAGATCGCTTGGCCACAAAAAACGAGGTCCTTTAGGCTGGTGGGTATTGACCCAAGCCTGAACATGACTATTATAAGGAATGCCCTCCTCACAGTAAAGGGAAACGTCGACCCAAACAAAATCTGGGTTGGTGAGATTAGGGCAGGCAGGGGACGTCTCTGGGAGACGGTTGTCTCTGCCCCGGKGGAAATAGCTCAGGCTGTTATCAACAGAGGAGGGGTGGACTTCGGTCTATACCGGGCAAGAGTGGTCGAGCTCCGACAATGGTTACTGCGCTGCCACCGATGCCTGGCCAGGGGGCATGTTGCTATAGGCTGCCCTATTCAAACCTCTAGAGCGAGCCTTTGCCATCAGTGTRGCCAACCGGGTCACAATGCAAGGGACTGTAAAAATAAGGTAGAGTGTCTAATGTGTATGGACGCCGGGCACAGGAACAAGAACAATCGTGCGGGGAGCTGGGAGTACTCGGTGGTCCCTCCGCGAAGGACAAATAACGAAACGTGCGCGACCGCGAGTGCTAGAGAGGCTCGGGTGCCTGGTGTTTCGGTTGTGGGGATGAATAGGGGAGAGGATATGGGAATGGACGTAGACCTGTCCACCCCCACAAGAGACGCAAGTGGAGCAGTAGCGCAGGACAAGGACTGCGATACGAAAAGGTGTGCGAAGCCTGCAGCAGGAGTGGGGATCAGTGGTGTTACCATTAACAATGTCCCCCAGTGAACAATTTGTGCAGGTGAACCTGAACCATGCRCGGGGTGCGCAGGATCTACTGATCCAGCGTATGCGCGAGTGTGGGGCGGGGATCGCGGTTATCGCAGAGCTGTGGTGGGAGCCTCCCGGGGATGAGAATTAGTTCTCGTCCCTGGGGAGGCTTTGCTATCTGCGGTACTGGTAGGTAAAAGCGGAAGACCCTGCAGTCTGGTGCTCAGGGGTAACTTCTTTGTTGCCGTTAAGTGGGGGGACTCGCTGGTGATTTCTGTCTACTTTTCCCCCAACAAGGTTATTGGTGAATTTTGTAGACTCCAGGACGAGCTCGAAGAGCTCTTAGGAAGATTCCCTACCTCTCTGGTGCTGTTTGCTGGCGACTTTAATGCCCGGGCCTGTAGAAGGGACCCGGAGGGTAGGGGTAACCTAAGGGGAGAGTTGCTCTCTACCTGGGCCAATCGTTTGAACTTGCACCTCTTCAACTAGATTGGTCGTCCCACGTGCGTTCAGCCGCAAGGGTCGAGCGTTATTGACCTCACGTGTGGCTCGCCAGCTGCTAGTATCCGCCTATCGGAATGGAGGGTAGATAAGCCAGAGTCCCTTTCGGACCATGCGTATGTCGTTTTTGAGTATTGCCACGAGACTGCAGGGGTCCGAGGCTTAAGCCGGCCGGACAAGACTTTCCCTCGGTGGAATGCTCGGGCTGCGGACGAGGACATGCTCGCTGCGGCTCTTATATCGGGCGACTAAACGCGTCCTGGTAGTGTGTGTAGTGCGCGAGTGTATGTTAAGTTGCTTCGCGGAATGCTGGTGCGCGTGTGCGGCATGGCACTGTTGACAGCAGGGAACACTAAGAACAAAAGGAGGAAGGCGTGCTGGTGGTCGCAGGAACTGTCCGCTCTTAGAGCGGAAGCGATTGCGGCTAGGAGGCGCTTTCTAAAGGCGAGACGCAGCGGGGACCAAAGAAGAACAGAGCTGTGATGGGAAGCTCGTAGGGAGACTAAAAAACTTTTGTAGAGGGCCATTAAAAAGGCCAATGCTACTGCCTGGAAACACTTCATAGGGACACTGGAGGCAGACCCGTAAGGCAAATCATATTGCCTGGTCATGGGAAAGCTAAGACCATACTCTGCACTTCTGACGGAGGTGCTCGAACCGGACGTTTTTGACCAAGTGTTGGGGGGCCTCTTTCTCCAGGTGGAGCGGATAAATGCTCAGAATGTGCGCAGGATGCAGGTGGATGGTGCAGTGGTAACGCCGGAAGAGGTGCTTGCGGCGGAGAAGAGGATAACCGGTGGGAAGGCACTGGGACCGGATAGGGTCTCGGGCATAGTGATAAGAGCAGCGGCAGTACACTGCGGGTATGGTCTCGCGGAGCTTTTCACGGAGTGTCTTATGACCAGCAACTTTCCAACAGCCTGGAAAAGGGCTAGGCTGGTCCTGATAAAGAAGAAGCAGGACGCCCAACCCGACCTGCCTGGCTCCTACAGACCAATATGCTTGCTGGATAAGATTAGAAAACTTCTTGAAAGGACAATAGTTTCAAGGATTGGTGAGTGCCTGGAGTCAAGGGGTCTGCTTTCACAGGCGCAGCATGGCTTTCGCGTGGGACGCTCAACGGTAGGTGCCATTATGGTTGTGAAAAGTATTGTGCGGGAGTGCGTGGACAGTGAGCGCGTCGGGATCCTGACCTCGCTGGACATCAGCAATGCGTTCAACTCGCTACCGTGGGAGACCATCTTTAGGGCGTTGGACGGGAAGAGTCTTCCCACGTATATCGCGAACATTGTTAGGAGCTATCTATCGGACCGATCGTTGATGTTTGTCGGGAGGCGAGGACGATTGGAGGAAAGACGAGTGTCGTGCGGGGTCTCGCAGTGTTCAGTGCTGCGACCAACCCTGTGGAATATCGCCTATGACAGTGTTCTCTGGGTTCCTATGCGAGGGGGTTCGCGGGTCGTCTGTTATGCAGACGATACGGCCCTCCTGTCATTAAGGCGGGACCTGTCAAAGGCGATCGCGAACGCGGAGCGGGATCTCGAGGTAATCGTGGGTGCGATCGAGGAGCTTGGTCTCGAAGTGGCGCCACATAAGACGGAGGCAATGGCCTTCCCTGCCTCTGCCCTCCGCTGACGCAGGAATGTTCCGGCCCCTGCCATTAGGGTTAGGGGGTCTCGGGTTTTCATAGGTCCTAGAGTTAAGTATCTGGGCGTTGTGTTATACTCGGATCTTACGTTCAGGCCCCACTTCGCGGCCTTGATTCCTAAGGCGGAGGGGATCCTCCGGTCTCTTAGAAGGCTCCTTACAAACCTTCACGGACCGGGAGAGAAGAAGTGGCGCCTCTACGGCAGCGTGATCCAATCGGTGCTTCTTTATGGGGCGCYGGCGTTGTGGCGCGCTGCCGCGGAGGACATGCGTGTCAAGCGGGCCATTCGATCGTTCCAGAGGAGGGTGGCGATCAGGGTGTGTTGCGCCTATAAAAGGGTGTCGTTCCATGCGGTAATGATGGTTGCGGGGATAATCCCCTCAATCATCTTGCGCCCCGACTGGCGGAAGTGTATGCGACCCTTGGTGACGCGGAAGGACCTGTCCTCCCGAGCATTAAGGTTGCGCGGGCGCTGAGGCCAGGAGGATGGCGATTGCTGCATGGAAGGAAGATAAGATTAGCCTAATAACGGTAACGGGGGAAACGGGGGCGCGGGTTAGGGCGGCTATTGCTGGCAGGTTGGATGAGTGGGTTGAGAGGCCGTACTCTATAGGTACGATCTTTCACACCACTCAGCTAATGACTGGACATAGCTGCTTCCCTACGTACCTTTTTAGAATAGGGATAGCGGCATCTCCGCAGTGCTTTCAGTGCGGAGCAAATGTAGAGGATGCGGATCACACCCTGGTTTACTGCCCTGCGTAAGTGAATGAGCGGGACGGTTTTGTCAGGGAATTGGTGGTGGTGCGGGTCTCCCTCTCCGGCATTCTCAGGGCATCACTGGATATGCCAGGGGGGGGGGTGGACTGCATTCTAGTCCTCCGCGAGATGCGTGATGCGCGAAAAGAAGAATGCGGCGAGAGAGAGAGAATAGATGAATGGGAAAAGGTTGCGTGCGGGGCTGCAGAGGAGTCTTGTTCCTAGGCGGCCCCCTAGGGCGAGGCTTCGCGTAACTCGGGCGGCGAATAGCTGATGGCTGTGCGTCTCTTTCCACTTATGACGTGTTGTCATGGTATCAGAGTAGTGTGGGCCTGACCAGAAAAACGTTTAATGTAAGGTAAGGCCAAGAGTGAGTGAGTAGCCTGCGTCTCCCGTGGGGTTCATGCTCAACTGTTGAGTGCGCCTAGGTGTGTGAGATAGCGCCTCCGGGGAAGAAACTTTCCTGATGAGAGCGCCGGATGCAGAAGTAATGAGAGTGTTTGCGGGTGTGGGAGAAAGAGTGGCGAACTTCCGGCCGGGCTTTTTAGGGGAGAGGCACAAAAGCAATTTGAATTGTACTAATCGTGTGTTGCGCCTGCCTCTTCCCCTCGCGGGTGAGTGTTGCACTAGGTGGGTTTTTAGTCGGTAAGAATCCGAAACTTCCTTGGGTACCGAGCCAAAGGGGCCTTTTAAAGGTTTTCCCCCTAACGAAAAAAAAAAAAAAAAAAAAAAAAAAAAAGGGTTGAAACGGGGTGGGAAATTTAGAGTTGCTTTAGAGATGCGTCATGGTTGGAACGTCGAGGTTGCTTTAGGGTTATACGTCAGGGTTGCTTTAGGGATGCGTTAGGGTTGAAACGTCTGAGTTGCTATAGGGGTGCGTCAGGGTTTGCACGTAATGGTGGCTCTAGGGTTAGAACGTCAGGGTTCTTTAGGGATGCGTTAAAGTTTAAACGTCGGGGTTGTTTTAGGGATGCGTCAAGGTTGGATCGTAAGGGTCGCTTTAGGGATTCCTCAGGGTTAGAACATCAGGTTTGCTTTAGGGATGTGTCATGGTTAGAACGTCGGGGTTGCTTTAGAAATGCGTCAGGGTTGGAACTACGTGGTTGCTTTAGGGTTGAAACGTCGGGGTTTATTTAGAAATGCGTTAGGGTTTGAACGTCGGAATTGCTTTAGGAATGCGTCATAAGTGGAACGTCCGGGATGCTTTAGGAATGCGTTAGAGTACGAACGTCGGTGTTGCTTAAGGGATGCGTCAAGGCGGAAACGTCAGGGTTGCTTTAGGGATGCGTCAGGGTAGGAACGTAGGGGTTGCTATAGGGATGCGTCAGGGTGGAAACGTCAGGGTTGCTTTAGGGAAGCGTCAGGGTGGGAACGTCAGCGTATACTAACAAATAAAAAATGTTAGGTCCAATAAAAACAGTTAAATGACATTCATATTTAAAAAACTGCAATCTAAAAAAAAGGAAAAAAATCATTTTATTATACCTTTTTTGGTTACTTTACGTGAAGAATATAATTTTTTTTTAACGAGACTTGATTGTAATAAACCTTATATTTTTTCTGTTTTGTTTCTAAGAGAACATTTTTACCGTCGCTAAACATGGTTTAATATATTTAAAAAGAAATATCTGCTACTTTCTAGATTAAATCGTAGTTAAAAATTTAAAAATTCTAAACAAAGTGCTATTTAACAAAATCTTTCAAATGTTGTCTTTCAAGTTTTAGAGCGTATTATACCAAATAAAAAGTGTTAGGTCTGATAAAATCTAGTAAGTAACATTCATATTTTAACAACTGCAGTCCAAAAAAAGGGATAAAATCACTTAATTACAACATTTTTTGGTTACTTAACGTGAAGAATTCAATTATTTTTCAACAAAACTCGATTATAGTAAACCTGACATCGATTCCGTTTAGTTTCTAAATGCAAAATTTTTCCTTTGCAAAAAAATTTTAATATAAGTAAAAAGAAATTTTAGCTACTTTCTGGATAAAATCGTAGTTAAAACTTATAAAAAATCAAAAAAACCTCTACTTACTAGAGGCTATGAAACGTCTTCTGTCCAGCTTTAAAGCGTATACTTACAAATAAAAAGTTTTAGGTCAAATAGAATCTAGCAAATACCATTTATATTTCAACAACTGCAGTTTAAAAAAAGAGATAAAATCATTTAAATACAATTTTTTTTGGTTACCCAACGTAAAGAATTTAATTCTTTTTCAATAAAACTCAATTGTAGTAAACCTGACATCCATTCCTTTTGTTTCTAATAGCACATTTTTTCCGTAGCTATAAATTTTTGAATATATTGAAAGAGAAGTTTCAGCTACTTTCTGGATTAAATCGTAGTTAAAAACTATAAAATTTCTAAAAATGTTCTATATAAGAAAAGCAATAAAACGTTTCCTGTCAAGATTTAAAGCGTATACTAACAAATAAAAAGTGTTATCTCCAATAAAATCAAGTAAATATCGTTTACTTTTCCACAACTGCAGTCGAAGAACATATTAAAAATCATTTTATTAGCAATTTTTTAGGTTAGTTTGAGTGTAGTATTCAATTATATTTTGACAAATTTCGATTGTAGTCAACCAAAAATCTATTCTGTTTAGTTTCTCTATTAGCACCTTTTAACCGTCGCTAAAAATGTTTAAATATATTAAGAAATAAATTTTCGCTAGTTTCTAAATTAAATCGTAGTTTAAAACTTTAAAATTTCTAAAAATGTGCTATTAAATAAAAGCTATAAAACATTTTCTTTTAAGTTTTAAAGCGTATACAAATATGTAAAAAGTGTTACGTCCAATAAATGCTAGCTAATATCATTTACTTTTCAACTACTGCAGTCGAAGAAAGAGAAAAAATCATTTCATTACAATATTTTTCGGTTACTTTACGTGAAGAACTCAATTCTTTTTCAACGAAACTCGATTGTAGTAAACCTGACATGCATTCTGTCTTGTTTCTAATAGCACATTTTTACCTTAACAAAACAGATTTAATATATTTAAAAAGAAATTTATGCTACTTTCTAATTAAACTGTAGTTCAAAACTATTAGATACATAAAGAAATGCTATATAA
>NW_014570350.1:0-1593 GCF_001313835.1 Polistes canadensis
AATATATTTTAACATTTTTAGCGACGGTAAAAATGTTCTACTAAAAACAAAACAAAATAAATGTCAGGTTTATTACAATCGAGTTTTGTTGAAAAAGAATTGAATTCTTCAAGTTTAGTAACCAAAAAATGTTGTAATAAAATAATTTTTTTCTTTTTCTTCGACTACAGTTGTGAAAAAGTAAATGATATCAGCTAAAATTTATTGGATATTACACATTTTACTTATTAGTATACGCTTTAAAACTTAAAACAAAATGTTTTATAGCTTCTGTTTTATAGCATTTCTTTTAATATCTGCTGGTTTTTACCTATGATTTTATTTAGAAACTAGCAAAAATTTTTTTCTAAATATATTTAAACATTTTTAGCGATGATAAAAATTTGCTACTAGAAACAAAACAAAATAAATGTTAGGTTTACAACAATCAAGTTTCATTAAAAAAGATTTGCATTCTTCACGTAAAGTAATCAAAAAATGGTGTAATAAAATGATTTTTTTTTCCTTTTTTTGGACAGCAGTTGTTCAAATATAAATGTTATTTGCTAGATATTATTGAACGTAACACTTTTTACTTGTTAGTATACGCTTTTAAACTTAAAATAAATCGTTTTATAGCTTTTGTTGTATAGCATTTCTTTATGGTTATGATAGTTTTATACTATGTTTAATTTAGATGCTAGCAAAAATTTTTTTTTTATATATATTAAATCTTTTTTGTGAAGGTAAAAATGTGCTATGAGAAACAAGACAGACTGGATGTCAGGTTTACTACAATCGAGTATCATTGAAAAAGAATTGATTTCTTCACGTTAAGTAACCAAAAAATGTTCAAATAACATAATTTTTTTCCTTTTTTTAGCCTGCAGTGGTTAAAATATAAATGTTATTTGCAAAATTTTATTGGACGAAACACTTTCTATTTGTTAGTATACGCTTTAAAACTTGAAAGTAAAAGTTTCATAGCTTTTGTTATATAGCATTTCTTTATGTATCTGACAGCTTTAAAAAACAGTTTAATTCAGAAGGTAGCGAAAATTTTTTTTAAATATATTAAAACATTTTTAGCGACGGAAAAATGTGCTACTAGAAACAAAATAAAATAAATGTTAGGTTTACTACAATCGAGTTTTGTTAAAAATGAATTAAATTCTTCAGGTTTAGTAACCAAAAAATGTTGTTATAATATGATTTTTTCCCTTTTTTTGGACTGCAGTTGTTTAAATATACATGTTATTTCCTGGATTTTATTGAACGTAACACTTTTTATTCGCTAGTATACGCTTTAAAACTTCAAAGAAAATGTTGAATAGCTTTGGTTATATAGCATTTCTTTACATATCTGATAGTTTTTAACTACGATTTAATTCAGAAAGTAGCAAAACTTTCTTTTTAACACTAGTACTACCAGAAACAAAACAATGCTACTTCTACCAAGACCAGTCAAAATGACTGGTAATTCATAATCGTAAAAAAAGAAAAATTTTTTTATTGTTTTGTTTTATATTATCATGTAGAATGAATATAAGAGTATGGAAATACATCTATATGATGACAATTTTTAAAAATATAATAATTTATTTATAATAACAT
>NW_014570350.1:1637-7267 GCF_001313835.1 Polistes canadensis
AGTAATTTATCTTTGTAGTGCATTGTTTGCAAACATATTTTTTACATAAATTTCAAATGACAGTAGTCTTATTATTATTGCAGAACCCTATTTGACACTATTTTCGTGAAGATGGTGAACTCGTTGATGTACTTGGAGCAGTAGTTACTTGTTGCTTGATTTTTGATTGTACATATTCAATCGCAAGTTCCTTTGCTAGTGGAAACAATAAGTCTTGTCTAAATATTTTTTTACCAGTGGTTTCCTTATATAAGATCTAGAAATTAATGCCAGTTAAATTTAATATGTTAAAAAATACTAGGAGCTGCCATCCTCTAGATCCGGATTTCACGCTATATTTTTTTGTTATTTGTCCACTCTTTATTAATTACTTTAATGTCCACTCCAAATTTAGTTTTATTATAAAATTCAACCGTCTCGTGTAACTTTTTATTACTTTTACCAATTTCGATACATTTATGTTTAGAAATCAATATAAAAACTTTCTTTTTCGGTTTACTTTTGTAAATTGTAAGGGTAATTTTATTTGATTTATAGATTAGTGATAAAAAACGAGTCATAGTATCCGTCTTTATTTTTCAAATTTTTGGCAATTTTCTTTTGTTGCCACGTATATTACTTACAAGCGTGTTTTTTTTTGAAAGCAATTTGCATGCTAGCAGTAAGCTTGTAAAAAAATTATCGGTTTTTATACATCTTCTTTTCATAGTATATAATTCGATAAGTTTTAGTAAGACATATTCACTAAAAGATTGCGATTTTGCTGGTTTTTCATCTTTCCTGAAATAGGAAAACCCATTTAGAATATATTTTGTTTTTACATCAGATGTCAGCAAAAATTTTATTCCAAAATTGTCAGGTTTAGACGGCAAATATTGCGTAAATCGGCATCTAGGATTTTGTTGCAAAGAGTTGTTCGTCAACTATGATATTTTCTCTTAGCTTGTAGCAATTTTGACAATTTTGATTAAACCTATCCCATACTGTTGATATTAAAGCAAATTTGTCATTTTTTAAACGTTGGCTTTTTTCACTTTTTTTATCCAAGCGAATAAATATCAAAATTTTACTGAAATTATTTCGACTCGTAGTCTTGGAAATGAAATTCGGTCCCCATTCTTTTTCCCATAAATATGACAGATTTAAATTATTTGCTTTGTATGCTCCCTAAGCATATAAAATTGCAATAAAGGCTTTAATTTTTGTTTCCTGTAGAGTCCATTTTTTACCCAAAACTCAAAAAGCTTCAAATTCCGTACTAGAAATTATATAATCAAGAATATTCCTGTCAATCAGTAATAAAAATGCGCTATTTACTTCAGGTTTGATAATATTTTTCTTAGCATATCCTGTGGGGCCGGATATATCTTTGAAAATATTATGAAGTGGTAATCTTCCAGTTGTAGATCCTGTTTGTATTTTTTCCCAACTGGTTCCGTCTGCAGCAATTTCATTTTTTTTATTTATATTTTCTTTTTCCTCTTCAGAACTTAAAACTATACGAGCACATCTTTTTTTTCCGTAAATTCAAAATATTTTCTAATTTACTGTCCCAGGACTCTCGAACTTCTTCACGATCTTTAAACTCATCAAACTCACCATAAATACCGCTATAAACAGTTTCAATATCTTTTTGGTCACTTTCTTTATCCTCGATATCAGAAGCTTCTATTAAAATATTGTTTATTTTTCGCAGCAAATGAGAGGTTTATATACGTTTTGCCATTTTTTTATAGATTACAAAAAATAGCTTTATAACTAAAAAATAGATGCTATTTCCACGACTATGGAATAAAGAATAATCGCGTAAAACTACATCGATTCTATTTTTTCGATACACTAAGGCAACGATTATACCGCTATGTATTATCGCCAGATAAGCAATACCATGAGAGAAAATATTACAACAAAGAATAATACATTCGTCTAAATATCTAATTGACGGTGTTGATTTCAAGAAAAAAATATTTTCAGATTTATGTCGAATTTAAGAAGTACCAGTCAAAATGACTATTATTGGTAGAAGTAGCAAATGCCAAAATATTGGAATTCTGTTTAAGTAATAAAAAATTAAAAATTATTTTTACAAACCATTCCTTATATCTAGAAAAGTCATCATATAATTTTAAGAAAACAATGTATCGTAAGGTGGGAATTAAATAATAAAGTTGCGCGACCTGTCATTTTAACTGGTCTGGTAGTTCTAGTGTTAAATATAATAAATCTTTTTTGTGAAGGTAAAAATGTGCTATTAGAAACAAGACAGAATGAAAGTCAGGTTTACTACAATCGCGTTTAGTTGAAAAAGAATTGAATACTTTACGTAAAGTAATCAAAAAATGGTGTAATAAAATGGCTTTTTTCCTTCTTTGTGGACTGCAATTGTTGAAATATAAATGTTATTTGCTAGATTTTATTAGACATAACACTTTTTATTTGTTAGTATACGCTTTAAGACTTGAAAGTAAAAGTTTTATAGAATTTGTTGTATAGCATTTATTTATGTATCTGATGGTTTTAAACAACAGTTTAATTCAGAAGAAAGCGAACATTTTTTTTAAATATATTTAAACATTTTTATCGACAGTTAAAATGTGCTTCTAGAAACAAAACAAAATAAATGCCAGGTTTACTACAATCAAGTTTTATTGAAAAAGAATTGAATTCTTTACGTTAAGTAACCAAAACATGTTGTAGTAAAATGATTTTACCCTTTTTCTGGATTGCATTTGTTGAAATATAAATGTTATTTGCTCGATTTAATTGAACGAAACACTTTTTTTTGTTAGTATACGCTTTAAAACTTAAAACAAAACGTTTATAGTTTTTGTTATATAGCATATCTTTACATATCTAATAGTTTTTAACTGCGATTTAATTCCGAAAGTAGTGAAAATTTCTTTTTAAATATATTGAAACATTTGTAGCGACGGTAAAAAAGTGCTACTGGAAACAAAAAAAAATAAATGTCAGGTTTACTACAATCGAGTCTCGTTGAAAAAGAATTGCATTTTTCACGTTAATTGACCAAAAAGTGTTGTAACAAAATGATTTTTTTCTTTTTTTTAGACTGCAGTTGTAAAAATATAAATGTTATTTGCTGTATTTTATAGAACGTACACTATTTATTTGTTATTTTGCGCTTTAAAACCTAAAAGAAAACGTTTTACAGCTTTTGTTATATAGCACTTTTTTATGTGTCTGATAGTTTTAAACTACGGGTAATTCAGAAAGAAGCAAAATGTTTTTTTAAATGTATTCATATTTTTTTGTGAAGGTAAAAATGGGCTAATAGAAACAAAACAATATAAATGTCCGGTTTACTACAATTGAGTTTCATTAAAAAAGATTTGAATTCTTCACGTAAAGTAATCAAAAAATGTTGTAATAACAAGTTTTTTTTCCTTTTTTTGGACAGCAGTTCTTCAAATATAAATGTTATTTGCTAGATTTTATAGGACATAACACTTTTTACTTAATAGTATACGCTTTAAAACTTGAAAGAATATGTCTTACAGGTTTATTTAAATAGCATCATTTTTGATATCTGATTGGTTTTAACTACGATTTAATTTAGAAACTATCAAATATTTTTTTCTAAATATATTTAAACATTTTTAGAGACGATATAAATGTGCTACTAGAAACAAAACAAAACAATTATCAGGCCTACTACAATCGAGTTTCGTTGAAAAAAAATTGAATTCCTTACGTTAAGTAACCAAAAAATGTTGTAATATAATGATTTTTTTCCTTTTTTTAGTCAGCAGTTGTTCAAATATATGTTATTTGCTGAATTTTATTAGACATAACACTTTTTACTTAATAGTATACTCTTTGAAACTAGAAAGAATATTTCTTATAGGTTTTTTTATATAGCATTTCTCTAGATATCTGATGGTATTTACCTACTATTTACTTAGAAACTAGCGAATATTTTTTTCTAAATATATTTAAACATTTTTAGCGACGAAATAAATGTGCTACTAGAAACAAGACACAACAAATGTCAGGTTTACTACAATCGAGTTTCGTTGAAAAAGAAATGAATTCTTCAAGTAAAGTAACCAAGCAATGTTGAAATAAAATGATTTTTTTTCTTTTCTTCGACTACAGTTGTGAAAAAGAAAGTGATATCAGATAAAATTTATTGGACATTACACATTTTACTTATTAGAATACGCTTTACACCTTGAAGGAAGATGTTTTATAGCTTTTGTTATATAGCATTTCTTTAGATATCTGATAGTTTTAACTACGATTTAATTTATAAACTTGCTTATATTTCTTTCTAAATATATTTAAACATTTTAAGCGACGGTAAAAATGTGCAACTAGAAACAAAACTAAATAAATGTCAGGTTTACTACAACTGAGTTCCGTTCAAAAAAAATTGAATTCTTCTCGTAATGTTACCAAAAAAAGATGTATTAAAAGTATATATTCCCTTTTCTTTGACATACAGTTTGTGAAAAGCAAAGTATAGTAGCTAGATTTTATTGGACATAATTCTTTTTATTTGTTAGTATACGCTTTTTAACTTAAAAGTAAAAGTTTTATAGCTTTTGTTATATAGCATTTCTTTATGTATGTGCTAGTTTTAAACTACGATTTAATTTAGAAAGTAGCGAAAAATTCTATTTGAATATATTTAAACATTTTTAGCGACGATAAAAATGTGCTACTAGAAACAAAGCACAGTAGATGTCAGGTTTACTACAATCGAGTTTCGTTAAAAAAGAATTGAATTCCTTACGTTAAGTAACCAAAAAATGTTGTAATAAAATGATTTTTTCCTTTTTTTGGAATGCAGTTGTGGAAATATACATGTTATTTGCTGGATTTTATGGGACATAACACTTTTTTCTTAATAGTAATCTTTGAAACTTGCAATAATATGTCTTATAGGTTTTTTTATATAGCATTTCTTTAGATATCTGATGGTTTTTGACTACGATTTAATTTAGAAACTAGCAAATATTTTTTTTAAATATATTTAAACATTTCTAGCGACGGAAAAAAAGTGCTACTATAAACAAAAAAAAATAAATGTCAGGTTAAATAAAATCGAGTTTCGTTGAAAAAGAACTGAATTTCTTACGTTAAGTAACCAAAAAATGTATTATTAAAATGATTTTTGTTCTTTTTTGGGACTGCAGTTGTGGAAATATAAATGTTATATGCTGGATTTTATTGGACATAACTCTTTTTATTTGTTTGTATGCGCTTTAAAACTTGTAAAAAAATGTTTTATAGCTTTTGTTTTATAGCATTTCTTTAGATATCTGATGATTGTAACCCACGATTTAATTTAGCAACTAGCGATAATTTCTTTCTAAATATATTTTAACAATTTTAGCGACGGCAACAATGTGCTACTAGAAACAAAACAAGATAAATGTAAGGTCTACTACAATCAAATTTCGCTAAAAAAGAATTGAATTCTTAACGTTAAGTAACCAAAAAATGTTTTAAAGAAATGATTTTTTTCCTTTTCTTTGACTACAGTTGTAAAAAAGAAAATGATATCAGCTAAAATTTATAGGACATTACACATTTTACTTATTAGTGTACGCTTTATAACTTGAACTAAAATGTTTTATTGGTTTTTTTATACAGCATTTCTTAAG
>NW_014570350.1:8011-9797 GCF_001313835.1 Polistes canadensis
AGCGAAGATAAAAATGTGCTACTAGAAACAAAACAAAATAAATGTCAGGTTTACTACAGTGGAGTTTGGTTAAAAAAGAATTGAAATTCTTATGTTAATAACAAAGAAATGTTGTAATTAAATGATTTTTTTCCTTTTTTTGGACTGCATTTTTCAAAATAATAATGTTATTTGCTAGAATTTATTGGACCAAGCTCCTTTCATTTGTTAGTATACACTTTAAAACTTGTAAGAAAATATTTTATAGCTTTTGTTCTATAACATTACTATAGATATCTGATAGTTTTTGCAAATAATTAATATAGAAAGTAGCGAAAATTTTTCTTAAATATATTAAGAAGTTTTTAGCGAAAGTACAATGTGGTATTAGAAACAAGATAGAATGGATGTGAGGTTGACTACAATCGAGTTTCGACGAATAAGAATTGAATTCTACACGAAACGTATCCAAACAATGTCCTAATAAAATGATTTTTTTTCCTTTTTTTTGAATGCAGTAGTCCAAATATAAATCATGTTTGCATAATTCTGTCGGACTTTACACCTTGTATTTGTAAGTACACACTTCAAAGCTTGAAAGAAAACGTTTTCTAGCGTCTGTTAAATAGCACTTTTTTAAATTGTTTTTATTTTATAACTACACTTTAATCCAGAAAGTAGCGAAAAGTTCTTTCTTAATGTAGTAAAAATTTTTTAACGAATGTTAACATGTGCTTTTATAAACTATACAGAAATGATTTTGGAATTACTATAATCGAATTTTGTCAAAATATTATTGAATGCTACACGTGAAGTAACCAGAAAAAGTTGTAAAAAACTGATTTTTGTCTGTTTTCCTCGACTGCAGTTGTTGTAAAATAAATGATATATGCTAGATTTTATTAGCAATAACACTTTTTATTTGTTGGTATACGCTTTAAAACTAAAAAGAAAATGTTTTATAGCTGTTGTTATATAACTCTTTTTTAGCTACTTCATAGTTTTTAACTACAGTTTTAATCCAGAAAGTAGCAAAAATTTTTTTTTGAATATACAAAAACATTTTTAGCAAAGGTAAAAATGTGCTACCGCAAATTAAACAGAATAGATGTTTGGTTGACTACAATCAAATTTCTTCAAAATATAATTGAATTCTACATGGGACATAACCAAAAAAAGTTGTAAAAAACTGATTTTTTTCTGTTTTTTTCGACTGCAGTTGTTGTAAAATAATTGATATATGCTAGATTTTCTAAGCAATAACACTATTTATTTGTTAGTATACGCTTTAAGAGTTGAAAGAAAATGTTTTATAGCTTTTGTTATATAGCTCTTTTTTAGCTACCTCATATTTTTTAACTACTGTTTTATTCTAGAAAGTAGCAAAAATTTTTTTTTAAATATACTTAAATATTTTTAGCAACGGGAAAAATTTGCTACTACAAACAAAACAGAATGGATGTCTTTATTAATACAATCTAGTTTCGTGGAAAAGGAATTAAATTCCTAACGTTTAGTAATTACCGTCACATTTTACCGTCACTATAAATTTTTCAACTTATTTAAGAAAAATTTTCGCTGATTTCTGAATTAAACCGAAGTTCCAACTATTAGATACATAAAGAAATGCTATATACTAAAACCTCTAAAACGTTTTCTTTCAAGTTTTAAAGCGTATACTAACATATAAAAAGTGTTACGTTTAATAAAATCCAGCAAATTCCATTTTTATTTCAACAAATGCAGTCCAAAAAAAGGAAAAAATTCATTATATAAAACATTTTATTGTTACTTTACGTGTAGAATT
>NW_014570350.1:13357-15806 GCF_001313835.1 Polistes canadensis
AAAAAAAATCTTGATTATATTAACGTTTTCTTTTAAGTTTTAAAGCGTATAATAACAAATAAAAAGTTTTACGTTCAATAAAAACAAGCAAATGACATTTATATTTTAACAACAGCAGTACAAAAAAAGAAAAAAATCATTCTATTACAACATGTTTTGTTAAATTACGTGAAGAACTCAATTCTTTTTCAACGAAACTCGATTGTAGAAAACCTGACATCCATTCTTTATTGTTTCTAATAGCACATTTTTACCTTCAAAAAAAAGATTTATTATAATTAAAAAAAAAATTTCTGCTCCTTTCTGAATTAAACCGTAGTTCAAAACTATAAGATACAAAAAGAAATGCTATATAACAAAAGTTGTAAAACGTTTTCCTTCAAGTTTTAATGCGTATAATAACAAATAAAAAGTGTTACGTTCAATAAAATTCAGCAAATAACATTTATATTTTAACAACCGCTGTCCAAAAAAAAGAAGAAAATCATTTTATTACACCATTTTTTGGGTAGTTTACGTGAAGAATTCAATTCGTTTTCAAAGAAACTCGATTGTAGTAAACCTGACATTTAATCTGTTTTGTTTCTAGTAGCACATTTTAAACGTCACTAAAAATGTTTAAATGTATTAAGAAAGAAATTTTTGCTAATTTTTAAATTAAACCGTATTCAAAACTATAAGATACACAAAAAAATTATATATAACAAAAGCTGTAAAACGTTTTCTTTTAAGTTTTAAAGCGCATACTTACAAATAAAATGTGTTACGTTCAATAAAATCCAGCTAATAACATTTATACTTCAACAACTGCAGTACAAAAAAAGGAAAAAAATCATTTCATTACAACATTTTTCGGTTACTTCACGTGAAGAACTCTATTCTTTTTTAACTAAACTCGATTGTAGTAAACCTCACATTTAATCTGTTTTGTTTCTAATAGCACATTTTTACCGTCATAAAAACGATTGTATATAAGTAAAAAGAAATTTTTGCTACTTTCTAAATTAAACCGTAGTTCAAAACTAGAAGATACATAAAGAAATTCTATAGAAAAAAAGCTGTAAAACGTTTTCTTTCAAGTTTTGAAGCGCCTACTAACAAATAAAAAGTGTAATTTTTAATAAAATCTAACAAGCAAAATTTAGATTTCAACAACAGCAGTCCGAAAAAAGAAAAAAAATCATTTAATTACGACATTTTTTTGTTACTTTACGTGAAGAATTCAATTCTTTTTTAACGAAACTCAATTGTAGTCAACATGACATTAATTCTGTCTTGTTATTAATAGCACATTTTACTGTCACTATAAAATTTTCAAAATATATAAGAAAAATTTTTGCTGCTTTCTGAATTAAACCGTGTTTCAAAACTATCAGATACATAGAGAAATACTATATAACAACAGCTGTAAAACTTTTTCTTTTAAGTTTTAATGCGTATACTAACAAACAAAAAGTGTTGCGTTCAATAAAATTCTGCAAATATCATTTATGTTTTAAAAACTGCAGTCCAAAAGAAAGAAAAACTCATTTTATTACAACTTTTTTTTGTTACTTTACGATTAAAATTCAATTCTTTTTCGACGAAATTTGTTTAGAGTCAACCTTACATGTATACTGTTTAGTTTTTAATAGCACATTTTTACTGTAGCTAAAAACTTTTAAATGAATTTAATATGAAATTTTTGCTACTTTTTGGAATAAATCGTAGTTAAAAACTAATAAAAATCTAAAAAAGTGCTATTTACCAGAAGCTATAAGATGTTTTCTTTCAAGATTTAAAGCTTATACTTCAAATTAAAAAGTGTTTAGTCTTAAAAAATTTGGCAGACATCAATTATATTTGAACTACTGCAGTCAAAACAAATAGAAAAAATTTCTTTTTTACAGTTTTTTTTGGTTACTTCACTCGAAGAATTTAATTCCTTTTCAACGAAACTCGATTGTAGTAAACCTGACATACCTTCGGTTTTGATTCTAAAAGYATATTTTTACATTTGCTAAAAATTTTTGTTAATACATTTAGGAAAAATTTTTGCAGCTTTCGAAATTGAATAATAGTTAAAAACTTTATGATTTCTAAAGAAATGCTTTATAAACACAGCCTAAAACAGTTTTGTTTTAAGTTTTTAGGCGCATAGTTACAAATAAAATGTGTTTGGTCTGATAAAATCCAGAGATTATCATTTATATATTTACAACTGCAGCTAAAAAAAAAATCATTTTATTACGACTGGTTCTGGTCTCTTTACGTGTAGAACTAAATCGTTTTTCGACGATACTCGATTGTAGTCAACCAGACATCTATTGTGTTTTTCTTCTAGTAGCATATTTTTACCGTAGCTAAAAATCTTTAAATATATATAAAAGAAATTTTCGCTGCTTTCTAGATTACATAATATTGGAAAACTGTTAGAAAGCTAAAGAAAAGCTATATAACAAAATTTTTA
>NW_014570350.1:17783-18600 GCF_001313835.1 Polistes canadensis
GGTAGCGACTAAAGTATCAGGTTACTATCAGGCAGAAATTCCCGGAACTGCACGTGCGCCCCACACCCGAGCCCAGAGATTTCCTTTCATCGCACGTGTGCCCTATTACGACTGTGGTAATTCTATGTTCCAGCTAACAATAATACTTTATATAATTGTTATTAACTATTTCTTCCATTATTTAACAACAACTGTTAAAATTTATTCCCAATTAAAAAGGACAATAAAATATATAAAAATGTTATCTGCAGCAACCATTTAATTAAAGATAAATGCAAATAGCAATTGTTATATCAACCAAATGTTAATATCAAGTTTCGATAATGTAGGAGCACGAAGTCGGTAATACAAACTTGCACTTATCGACAGACCTGCTTACCGACCCTATTGGTATGTAAGGAAGGCTCCCACATGAACGACAATTGATCCGAACCATTCTAATTTCCATATGCTACAAAAATGCAAATATCGATGGTCGTTCATGAGAGCACCCATTAGATAAAAGTGCAAATTATACAATATGTAGAGAAAAACATCGCGTACTAAAATAGTAGGATACAAACATTATAGATACAAATTTGTTAATAAAAAAAAAGAAAATATTAACGCTAAATATATAGAATTAGGAAAAAATTCTGATTTACTATAAATACTTGAATTTTTGAAATAAGTTGTCACTATGACGTGACAATCTTTTTTGTGAAGGTAAAAATTTGCTATTTGAAACAAGAGAGAATCAATGTCAGGTTTACTACAATCGTGTTTCGTTGAAAAAGAATTAAGTTCTTCAGGTAAAGTAACCAAAGAATGTTGTAAT
>NW_014570350.1:19928-20333 GCF_001313835.1 Polistes canadensis
ATATTATAAGACATAACACTTTTTATTTGTTAGTACACGTTTTAAAACTTGATAGACAACGTTTTATAGCTTCTGTTATACAGCACTTTATAGAAAGTTTTATAGTTTTTAACATTGATTTAAACCGAAAAGTAGCGAAAGTTTTTTTTTAATTTTAATAAAAATTTTTTAGCGACGGTAAAAATGTGTTACTAAAAATAAATCAGAATGGATATCAAGTTTACTACAACCGAGTTTCGTTTTAAAAGAATTGAATTCTTCCCGTAAGGTAACCAAAAAATGTTGTAATAAAAAGATTTTTTTCTTTTCTGCAGACTGCAGTTGTTAAATTATAAATGTTATCTGCTTGATTTTATTGAACGTAACACTTTTTATTTGTTTGTATACGCTTTAAAACTTGAAAGA
>NW_014570351.1:0-1702 GCF_001313835.1 Polistes canadensis
AAAACTATAAAATTTCTACAAAAGTGCTATTTACCAGATGCTATAAAACGTTTTCTTTCAAGTTTTAAAGAGTATACTAACAAGTAAAAAGTTTTACGTACATTAAAATCTAGCTTTTATCATTTATATTAAAACAACTGCATTAGAAGAAGACAGAAAAAAATCGTTTTATTACAGCTTTTTATGGTTACTTTACGTGTAGAATTCAATTATATTTCGACAGAATTTGATTGTAGTCAACCAAACATCTATTTTGTTTGGTTTCTAAAAGAATTTTTTTACCTGTGCTAAAAACGTTTAATATATTAAAAAAAAAATTTTATCTACTTTCTGGATTTAATCGTAGGTAAAAATTATAAAAAATCTAAAAAAGTGCTATTTAGCAGACGCTATGAAACGTTTTCTATCAAGCTTTAAAGCGTATACTTACAAATAAAAAGTGTAAAGTCCGAAAGAATTCGGCAAATATAATTTATATTTGGACTAGTGCATTCGAAAAAAAGGGAAAAAGTCCTTTTATTACAACTTTTTTTTGTTACTACACGTGAAGAATTCAATTCATTTTTAACGAAACGCGATTGTAGTAAACCTGACGTCCATTCAGTTTTGTTTCTAGTGCCAAATTTTTACCGTTGCTATATATGTTTTAATTTTTTTAAAAATAAATTTTCGCTACTTTCTGAATTTAGTCATAGTAAAACTATAAAATTTCTAAAAAAGAGCTATATAACAAAGGCAATAAAACCTTTACTTTTAAGTTTCAAATCGTATACTAAAAAATAAAAAGTGTTACGTCTAATAAAATGTAGCAGATATCATTTATTTTAAAACAACTGCATTAAAAGAAAACAGAAAAAAATCATTCATTAAAACTTTTTTCGGTTACTTAACGTGAAAAATTAAATTATAATTCGAAAAAAGTTCGATTTTAGTCAACCAACATCTATTTTGTTTAGTTTCTAAAAGAATTATTTTACCTGTGCTAAAAGACTTTTAGTATACTTAAGAAAAATTTCGCTGCTCTCTAGATTAAACCGTAGTTAAAAACTATAAAACTTCTAAAAAAGAGCTGTATAACAAAAGCTTTACAATGTTTTCTTTCCATTTTTAAAGCGTATACTAACAAATAAATAGTGTTATGTCCAAAAAAATCTAGAAAATATCATTTATTTTTTAACAACTGCAGTAAAAGAAAACAAAAAAAAATCATTTTAGTACAACTTATTTTAGTTACTTCACGTATACTATTCAATTCTCTTTTGACGAAACTCGATTGTAGTCAACCTGACATCTATTTAGTCTTGATTCTAACAGCACATTTTTTCGTCGCTAAAAATTTTTTAATACATTTAAGAAAAATTTCGCTGCTCTCTAGTTTAAGCCGTAGTTAAAAACTATAAAATTTCTAAAAAAAAAACGTACAACAAAAGCTATAAAACGTTTTCTTTTGGGCATTAAAGCGTATACTAACAAGTAAAGAGTGTTCGGTCCAATAAAATCTAGCAAGTAACATTTTTTTTTTAACAAATGCAGTCTAAAAAAAAGGAAAAGATAATTTTATTAAATTGTTTTTAGTTACTTTACGTAAAGAATTCAATTCCTTTACAACAAAACTCGATTGTTCTAAACCTGACGTTCATTCAGTTTTATTTCTAGTAGCWCATTTTTACCGTTGCTAAAAATGTTTTAATATAATTAAAAA
>NW_014570351.1:3282-4998 GCF_001313835.1 Polistes canadensis
GCTAAAAGTTTTTAAATTTATTTAAGAAAAATTTTTGCTACTTTTCGGATTAATCTGTAGTTAAAAACTATAAAATTTCTACAAAAGTGCTATTTACCAGACGCTATAAAACGTTTTCTTTCAAGGTTTAAAGAGTATACTCACAAGTAAAAAGTTTTACGTATATTAAAATCTAGCTTATATCATTTATATTAAAACAAATGCATTAGAAGAAAACAGAAAAAAATCATTTTATTACAACTTTTTTTGGTTACTTCACGTGTAGAATTCAATTATATTTCGACAAAATTTGATTGTAGTCAACCAAACATCTATTTTGTTTAGTTTCTAAAAGAATTTTTTTACCTGTGCTGAAAAACGTTTAATATATTTAAAAAGAAATTTTAGCTACTTGCTGGATTAATTCGTATTTCAAAATTTAAGAAAATCTAAAAAAGTGCATTTAACAGACGTTATGAAACGTATTCTTTTAAGTTTTAAAGCGTATACTTACAAATAAAAAGTGTTACGTCCAATAAAATCTAGCATATATCAATTATTTTAAAACAACTGCATTAGAAGAAAACAAAAAAAAATCATTTTATTAAAATTTTTTTGGTTACTTAACGTGTAGAATTCAATTATATTTCGACAAAATTCGATTGTAGTCAACCAAACATCTATTTTGTTTAGTTTCTAAAAGAATTTCTTTACCTTTGCTAGAAAACTCTTAATATATTTAAAAAGAAATTTTATCTACTTTCTAGATTAAATCGTTGTTAAAAATTATAAAAAATCTAAAAAAGTGCGTTTAAGCAGACGCTATGATACGTTTTCTATCAAGCTTTAAAGCGTACACTTACAAATAAAAAGTGTAAAGTCCAAAAGAATTTGGCAAACATCATTTATATTTGGACAACTGCAGTCGAAAAAAAGGGAAAAAATCATTTCATTACGACTTTTTTTGGTTACTTTACGTGTAGAATTCAATTCTCTTCCGACGAAACTCGATCGTAGTCAACCAGACATCTATTCTGTCTTGTTTCTAATAGCATATTTCACCGTCGTTAAAAATTTTCTAATATATTTAGGAAAAATTTTCGCAACCTTTCGGATAAAACTTGAGGTAAAAACTATAAAATTTCTAAAAAAAAACGTACATCAAAAGCTATAAAACGTTTTCTTTTATGTTTTAAAGCGTATACTACCAAGTAAAGAGTGTTCGGTCCAATAAAATCTAGCAGGTAACATTTTTATTTTACCAATGCAGTCTAAAAAAAGGGAAATGATAATCTTGATTTTTTTCTTATCCAAAATTTATTAATATTATTACTAAGTTTACTCTTAGGGAAGTTTTTTTTTGGACGGGTTTAATTAAGATGAACACTATATTTATCCGTTGAACGTTTCGTCTCTATTTGAGACTTCTTCAGCAACTAAAATTATTTATTATGACATATTATTTTATATACAAATACCGAAAAGAACTTACAATTCATAGCGTTATTTTACCTTGATAGTTAGGTTCATAAGTCAATATAACATCATTTTTATTACAGTCATAAGTTTTTACTATCTTATATACAGAGTCAATTCTTAACAAACGTTATTCTACTATAACTTTTCGAACACTACTGGTAACCTCTAAGCTGGTGTTTCCTAATTTAGATGTCTTTATTATTATTGTAACCTCTGTTATGTGTCTTGTTATGGTAATTAAATTTTAAAATTTCGTTA
>NW_014570351.1:7183-19487 GCF_001313835.1 Polistes canadensis
ATTTCTAAAGAAGTGCTATATAACAAAAGCTCTAAAACGTTTTCTTTTAAGTTTGAAAGCGTATAATTACCAATATAGTTCTAAAATGTTTTCTTCAAATTTTAAAGCGTATACATACAAATAAAAACTGTTAGGTCCGACAAAATCTAGCTTATATTAATATTATCTTAACAACAGCAGTCAAGAAAAAGAGGAAAAATCATTTTATTATAAATTTTTTTGGTCACTTTACGTTTAGAATTCAATTCTCTTTCGACAAAACTAAATGTGGTAAACCTGATATCAATATTCTTTAGTTTCTACAAGAACATTTTCACAGTCGCTTCAAATATTTCAATATATTTAAGAAATATTTTCGCTGCTTTCTAGACTGGATAATAGTTGAAAACTATCAGATTTCTAAACAAGTGCTATTTATCCGAAGCTATGAAACGTTTTTTTTTMAGCTTTAAAGTGTATTCTTACAAATAAAAAGTGTTAGGTACTAAAACATATAGAAAACGTCATTTAAATTTAACATCTGCAGACCAAAAAAAGAGAAAAAATCATTTTATTACCAATTTTTTTTGTTACTTTGGATAGTTCAATTCTTTTTTGACGAAACTCGATTGTGGGCAACCTGACTCTTAATCTGATTAGTCTCTAATAGAACATGTTTGCCGTCGCTAAAAAATTTTCAATATATTTAAGTGAAATCTTCGCTGCATTCCGGATTAAATAATAGCTAATTTCTGTCAGTTTTGAAAGAAGTGCTATATAACAAAAGCTTTCAAACGTTTTCTTTCAAGTTTTTAAACGTTTACTAAAAAATGAAAAGTGTTAAATCCCAAACTTTTTTGCAAAATTAATTTATATTTCGACTACTGCAGTCAAACATAAGAGAAAAAATAATTTTATAATAAACTTTTTTTGCAACTTTACGTGTGGAATTCAATTATTTTTCAACAAAACTCTATGGTAGACAACCGGACATTTAATCTGTTTAGTTACTAATAGCACAATTTTACCGTCGCTAAAATTTTTTAATATATTTGAAAGATATTTTCGCTACTGTCTGGATTAAATCATGGTTAAAAATAATAAAGTTCTAAAAAAGTGCTATTAAACAGAAGCAATTAAACGTTTTCTTTCAAGCTTTAAAGCGTATACTTACATAAAAAAAGTGTTTTGTCCTAAAAAATCTTGCAAATATCACTTATTATTTACCCACTGCAGTCAAAAAGAAAGGCAAAATTATTTTATTAGAATTATTTTTTGTTACTTTACGTAAAGAATTTAATTTTTTTTTTTAAAACTCGATTATAGTCAACCTGACACCCATTCTGATTATTTTCTAAAAGCACATTTTTACCTCTGCAAGAAATATTTTAAAATATTGAAGAGAAATTATTACAGCTTTTTGGATTATTTATTAGTTAAAAACAATTAGATTTCTTAAGAAGTGCTATATAACAAAAGCTCTAAAACGTTTTCTTTTAAGTTTTAAAGCGTATAATTACAAATAAAAACTGTTAAGTCTGACAAAATCTTGCAAATATTATTAAAATTTAAGAACTGCTGTTAAGAAAAAGAGAAAAAATATCTTTATTATAAATTTTTTTGGTCACTTTACGTGTAGATTTCAATTCTCTTCCGACAAAACTTGATTGTAGAAAACATGACATAAATATTCTTTAGTTTCTACAAGCACATTTTCACAGTCGCTAAAAACTTTTTAATATATTTAAAAGATATTTTTGCTGCTTTCTGGATTTAATAATAGTTGAAAACTATCAGATTTCTAAAGAGGTGCTATTTATCAGAAGCTATGAAACGTTTTCTTTTAAGTTTTAAAGCGTATTCTTACAAATAAAACGTGTTAAGTCTGAAAAAATTTACACAACATCACTTATATTTCGACTACTGCAGTCAAAAAAAGGGAAAAATCATTTTATTACAACTTTTTATAGTTACTTCACGTGACGAATTTGGGTATTTTTCGAAGAAACTCGATTGTAGTCAATCTGAAATCAATTCTGTTTATTTTTTAGTAGCAAATTTTTACAGTCGCTATAAATTTTACCATATATTTAAATAAAGTTTTTGCTGCATTTTAGATTGAATTGTAGTTAAAACTATCAGATTTCTTAGGAAGTTCTATTTAACAGAAGCTATAAAACGTTTTCTTTCAATATTTAAAGCGTATACTTACAAATAAAAAGTCTTAGTTCCAAAAAATTCTAGCAAACATCTTATAGATTTTGACCCCTGCCGTCAAAAAAATAAAAAAATCATTTTCTTTAAATTTTTTTTGGTTTTTGTCGTTTAGAATTTAATTATTTTTTGACAAAAATTGATTGCTGGTTATTTTATATTTTACTTGCATAGTTTCTAATAGAACATTTTTTACCATATCTGAAAAACTCATTATATATTTGTTAGAAATTCTTGCTTTATTCTAGATATAATCCTAAATTAAACTAAAAAAATTCTAAAAAAATGCTATTTGAATAAAGCTATGAAACGTTTGATTTTAAACTCTGAAACGTATACTTACGAATAAAAAGTATTTGGTCCGAAAAAATTAAGCTGATATCATTAACACGTTTCCTTATAGATCGTTTTCAAAAACTTTCCGTTCAAGCCGTAGAAAGCGCACACGCCCCACGATTTACTTTGTTTCCTGCGTATTCCTTTCCGTTCTTGCTAAAACAGAAAGTTATGCGCAATGCGCATACGCTCCACGCAGCAAAAAACAAGTTAATATTCCGACCACTGCAGTCTATGAAAAAGAAAAAATCATATTTGTACAAATATTTTGTTATACTTTACGTGTAGAATTCAATTTTTTTTTTTTAAAAATTGATTGTAGTTAGCCTAACGATCTATCTATTTGTATCATACAGAACTTTTTTTATTATTTCTAAGAAAATCTTTATATATTTAAAAAACATTTTAGCTGTTTTTTTTAAAGAATCTTAGTGGAAATCTATGAGATTTCTAAAGAAATGCTATTGACTTAAAGCTATAAAAGGTTTGCATTCATATTTTAAAGCGTATTCTTACAAATAAAAAGTATTTATTCCGAAAAAATTAAGCTAAAATCCATAAAACGTTCCCTGCTAGATAGTTATTTAAAGACTTTTCGTTTAAGCTGCGTGGAACGTATGCGCCCTACGATTTACAATTGTTTCTGGCGTATGCCTTTTTGCTCTAGTTTAAACGGAAATTTCAGCACGGAGCGTATACGCTTTATGCTGAAAAGAACGTTTTAATATTATGACAACTTTAGTCCAAAAAAAGAAAAACTCATTTTAAAACAACAATTTGTGTATACTTTTTGTGGTAAATTTAATTCTTATTAAACTAAAATCCATTGTAGTTATCCTGACATTAAATCTTTTTAGTTTCTAAACATAAATTTTTCTTGCCGTGAAAATTTCTTAGTATATTTAAAAGAAATGTTCCAGATAGAGAAAAAGTCATTTTAATAAAAATATTTTGTTATACTTTACCTTTAAAATTCATTTTTTTTTCTACGAAAATCCATTGTAGTTAAAGTGACTTTAGATCTGTTTTGTTTTTAAAAACACATTTTTTACCGTCTCCAAAAATTTTTATTATATTAAAAAGAAATCCTCGCTGCTCTTAGGATTAAAACTTAGTAAAAAACAATCAGAATTCTAAAGATGTGTTATTTACCAGAAGGTATAAAACGTTTGCTTTTTAGCCTTAAAGCGTATACTTACGAATAAAAAGTATAAATTACAAAAAAATTAAGCTTTTATAATTTATATTTCGACTACAGAAGTCCAAGAAAAAGAAAAAATCATTAGAATACAATTATTTTTGAGCGAGTTACGTGTAGAATTTAATTCTTTTTCGACGAAAACCGATTTTAGTAAAGCTTACATCAAATCTGTTTTGTTTCTAATAGCACATTTTAACCGTCGCTAAAAATTTCTGAATATATTGAAAAGGAATTGTCGATGCTTTCTGGATTTAATCTTTGTATAAAACTGTCAGATTTCTACAGAAGTTCTATTTAACAAAAGCTATAAATCGTTGGCTTTTAATCTTTGAAGCGTATACTTGCAATTAAAAAGTATAAAGTCTGAGAAATTGAGCTTATATCATTTACATTTTTACCACTTCAGTCCTAGAAGAAGATAAAATCATTTAAATGCAACTATTTAAGTTTACATTACGTGTAGATTATAATTATTTTTTGACAAAAATCGATTGTAGTAAACTAGACATCTAATCTGTTTAGTTTTTAGTAGCAAAATTTACAAAATTGTAAAATTTTCTGAATATATATAAGAGAAATTTTCGGTACAAATATGTGTATAAAAGTTTCATGTGCAATGGCAGTTGCAGTTGTAGTTTCATGTCTAGTTGCAAGTACAGTAGCAGTTGCAGTTAGAGTTGATATTGCAGTTTACTGTTCTGTTTCTGCGGAATGTGCTGATAGAGTAGAAGTTGCTGTTGCATAGTTGGTTGCTAGTTCATGTACAATTTCAGTTTAGTGGAATTTCCAGTTGACTGTAAAGTTGCTTCTGCAGCTTACTGTGCAGCTACTATTACAGTAGTAGCTGCAAATACATTTTCTGTAGCAGTTGTAGTAACTGTTAAATAAGCAGGTTTAGGAGTATATGCTTTTGCTGTTGCAGTTGCAATTGCAGCATCAGTTGTAGTTGCAGTTGCTTTTGCTGTTGCAATTGCAGTCGCAAGCTCATTTGCAGTTGCAGTTTAGTTGCATTTGCAGCTAAAGTTTCTGTAACGCATGCATGTAATTGTGTTTGTCTATGTGCAGTTGGAGTTGCATGTGCAAGAGTAGTATCAGTTGCTGTAGCATGTGCAATGGCAGGTGAACTGGCAGTTGCATTTGCAGTTATGGTGGGTTTTTAGTTACCGTGTCACCGTCGTTAGCAGGTTCATGTGTAGTTTTATTTCCAGTGTTATTTAAAGTAGCAGTAGCAGTTGTATATGCAGCGGCTGAGGTATGTGAAACTGCTTGTGCATTTACCTTAGCAGTTGCCCTTACTGTTGCATGTAAGGTTATACATTGTTATGTAGTAGCAGTTGCAGTGGCGTTTACAGTAACATTGGAAGTTGCAATTGCTGTTGCTGATGCTTGTAAAATCTTTTTTTAAATGTTTAGTGACATGGTTTTTATGAGTTGCTTTTGCTGTTGTATGGTCGGTTGCAAGTGCATGTGCAGTTGACGTGGCAGTTGTAGTTGCATGTGTTTTTTGGGTTTGAATTTTTTTTAAAAGGTCTTTCGCATGTGCCGTTATAGTAGCAGTAGCACGTTCAGTTGCAAGAACAGCAGCTGCAGTTGCATGTGCTATTGCAATGGCAGTGCTTAAGGCATGTGCAAGTGTAAGTTCATGTGCAGTTGCGGAAGCAGTTGCAATTGCAGTTGCGTTTGCTCAGGAATTTTGAGTAGCTGTTGCATGAGCAGTTGCAAGTTTATATGTTGTTGTAGTAGCAGAATTATTTGCAGAATTAGCAAATTCTGCAGTTGCAGTTGCAGTTGCAGTTTTAGTTGCTGATGCAATTTGCAGTAGATGATTGATGAGCAACTGTAGTGGCAGTTGCAGTTGCAGTTTTATGTGCAGTGGCAGTGGCATTTGCAATAGCAGTTGCTTATGCATTTTCATTTACATATGTAGTTACAGTTTTTTTAAAAGTTTCCGTCTCAGTAGCAGTTGCATGTGCATTTGCAGGTGCATGTGTATTCGCAGTGGCAATTGCATTTGAAATTAAAGTTGTTTGCGGATTTGCAGTTGCATTTTTATGTGCAGTTTTTGTTGCAGTTGCTTTTGCGGTTAAATTTTTAGTAGTCAAAACATTTAAAAATTTATTCGTTGCATTGAAAAATATTATCTTTAATTAAAGTTTCATTTGCTTTTGTAGTTGCGTGTGTAGTTGTAGTGGCAGTTAAAAGTGCGGTAACAGTTTCAGTTACCCTTGATTGTGAAATAGCAGGCAGTAATAAAATGCAGTTTCTTTTGAGTTTGCTGTTGTAGTTGAAGCAGCTGTTGCTTGTGCTGGTTTTTGTGAATTTAAAGTTGTATTTGCTATTGCAAGGACAAGTTCAGTTGCTTTTTTATTTGCAGCATTATATGCTATTGCAAGTGCAGTTGCTAAGGCAGTAGTAGCTGCATATGACGTTGCAAGGGACAGTGCATTTGCATTGACCGTTGCAGTTTCAGTTTCTGCTGCATGTGCAGTAGATGTAGCATATGCAGTGGAAGATGAAGTTGCCAATGCATGTTAAATAGCAGCCTCTTTTGCAGTTGCAGTAGCAGTTTAATGTGCTGTTGCGGTTAAATAATCATTCGCTAGTGCATGTAAAGTTGCAGAGGCAGTTGATGTGGCATTTGCAATTGCAGTTGTATGTGCAGTAGCAGTTAAATACGCAGTTTAATAATTATCAGTTACCTGTGCAGTTGCTTCTGCATTTACAGTAGCAGTCAAAGTTGTATGTGCAGTATTGTTTAAAGTTGTCATTGCATGGTTCTTTGCACTTGCCTGTGCAGTTTCAGTTGCAGTTTTATTTTTAGTTCTATTTGCAGTGAAAGGTAAAGATGTAGTTAAAGTTGAATGTGCAGTAGAAGTAGCTGTTGCATGTGCGGGTGTAGATGCTATTGCAGTTGCAGGTAAATTTGCAATTGCAGTAGCAGTTGTAGTTGCAGTTGCAGTAGCATTTGCAATTGCAGTTGCAGTTTCGGTTGTAGCTGAAGTGGCACTTGTCGTCGCATGTTAAGTTTCTGGTGCTTGTGCAGTTATATTGTTAGTTGCATTTAAAGTAGCATTTGCAAATGCAAGTGCCGTAACTGTTGCATCTTAAATTGTTCATGAATTTGCAGTTGCATGTGCAGTTTATGCTTCTTTTGCCGTTTCATGGGCAAGTGCTGGTGCCTTTGCAGTGACAATGGCAGTCATAGTTTAGTTACAGTTCCTGTTGAATGTGCATGCTTAGTTGTAGTTTCGGTTAAAGTTGCTGTAGCAGTAAGAGTTGTAGTTTCATGTTCTTTGTAGTTGTTGTAACCGTTGCATTTGCAGGTGTTGGTTTGTGTGCATTTCTCGAAACAACTGCTATTGCATTATCATATGCTGTTGCGGTAGAAGTTGCCGTTGCGTAGTTAGTGGCAGGTGCATGTGCAGTTGCAGTAGCAGTTGCAGTTTTAGTTGCAGAGAAAGCTGCTGCTAAAGGTTAATTTGCAATTTCTGTTGCAGTTGTTATTTTATGTGATATTGCAATTGCACGTGCAGTTGCAGTTGCAGTTTAAGTTTAAGTTTCTTATGCAGTGGCAGGTGTATGTGTAGTTTCTATTTCATTGCCTAAGGCAGCTACAGTTGCAGGTTTATAAGAAGTTTTTGTTGCAGTTGTAGTTGCAGTAGCAAGTTCCGATGAAATTTTAGTTACTGTGGCATGTGTTTTTGCCGTAGTAGTTGCAGTTTTATTTGCAGTTGCTGAAACATGTTTTTTTCCAGGTTCTACTCTTGCTGCAGTAGTCGTTTTTTTTGCAGTTTTATGTTAATTTGGTTTTTAAAGTGCCGTATCAGCAGCAATTGCAATTGCCGAAGCAGTTGCAGTTACATATAAGAATGAAGTTTTATTTGCCTGTGCATTTGTATGTAAAGTAGCAGTTGCAGTTGCATTTGCTGTTACAATTGCAGTTGCTGTTTTATGTGCAGTAGTAGTAGTCGCAGTTGCCGTTGCATGTCTATTCGGAGGTGCATTTGCAGTTTTTGTTGCACATATATGTAAATTTGCATTTGCAGTTGCATTTTCTATTACAGTTGCTGTTGCTGTTTTATGTGCAGTAGTAGTCGCAGTTGACGTAGCATGTCTATTCGAAGGTGCATTTGCAGTTTATGTTGCATATATATGTAAATTTGCATTTGCAGTGGCAGTTGCAGTTGCATGTGCAGTTACAGTAGCATTTGCATAGGCATATGATGCTGCAGTGGCAGTTGCACTTTCACTTGCAGTGGCAGTTGCTAATGCATTTTTATTTACATATGTAATTGTAGTATCCTTAAAAGTTACCGTTTCAGTAGCAGTTGCATGTAAATTTGCAGGTGCTTGTGCATGTTTCATTGCAGTTGCACTTTTATTGCAGTTTTTTGTGGATTTACATATGCATATTTATGTAGAGTTTTTGTTTCATTCGCTTGTGCGGTTATATTTTCTTTTGCTCGCTCACATAAAAATAAAAAAATTGTATTAAAACTTTTTATATGCACTTTAAGTGCTATTTTCTGTTGTAGTGTTGTGTATAGTTGTTGTAGCAGTTTGATGTGCGGTAATAGTTTTAGTTGCAAGTGCAGTTTCAGTTACAGTTACAGTTAATAATAAAAAGAAATATAATATAAAACATAAGTAGCAGTTGCATTTGCAGTTGCAGTTGCAGTTGCAGTTTCAGTTGCTTGTTTATTTTTATTTGGAAATGTAGTTTTTGTTGCATTTAAAGTTACTGTTACAGTAGAAGTTGCAAGTGCATTTGCAGTTGCATAGACATGTGTATTTGGATTTTTAGTTAATTGTTTTGTTGCTGTAGCAGTTATAGTGGAAGCTGCGGGTATATTTGCAATGAAATATGCAGGTTCTGCTGCATTTTAAGTTGAAGTAACAGTTGCAGTAAAATTTACAGAGCAGTTGCGAGTGCAGTTTTATTAGCTTTTGCAATTGCATTTGCTTGTGCATTAGCATAGACATTTTCATTACCAGTTTTAGTTTCAGTCTTATTTACAGTTAAATCTGCAGCAGCTTGTGCAGTTTTTGTTGCAGTTGCAGTTGCCTGAGCAATGCAGTTGCATGTGCAGTTGTAAATGCAAATTTATTGGCAGTGGCAGGTGCATCTACATTAGCAGTGGCAATAACTGTTAAATCATTAGTTGCATATACAGTTGCAGTTGCTTTGAAGTTTGCCATTAGAGATTCAGTGGCAATGTTATGTAAAGCTGCAGTTGCGTGTGCAGTTGCAGTTGCATGTGCTGTTGCAATTTTCTTTTTAGCTGCGCGTGTGTTTGCATTTGCAGATGCTGTTTAATTTGCAGTTGCAGTTGCATTTGCCGTGTTTAGTTTATAATGTACTTGAAGTGTCATATGCATGAACTTTAGTAATTTTAGTGAAATGTACAATAGCAGTTGCAGTAGCAGTTGCATTCTCAGGTTCTGTGCAGTAGCAGTAGCATTTGCCGTATAACTGCATGTACAGTAGCAGTTACCGGTTTATTTACCGTTTAATATGCAGCTGCAGTAGCATTTTTAGATGTTGTAGCAGTTACAGAAGCATGTGCAGTTCAGTGGCAGTTTCATGTTTAGTTGCAATTTCCGTTGCCGCTGCATGTGATGTTTCATTTGCATTTGCAGGTACCGTTGCAAATATAAGTTAAGAAGCATGTGCAATATTAGCTTTAGTAGAATGTGCAGTTGCAGTAAAAGTTGCATTTGCATGTGAAGTAGCAGTAAAAGTAGCATTTGCCATTTTTTTTGCAATTGCAGTTGCAGTATCTGTTACAGCTGCAAGCGAAAAAACATTTGCAGTTGCTGTTTCATTTTCTGATTTTAGTCAACATCCATGTGCAGTTACAGTAGCACAGCATGTGCCGCTAAAGTAGCAGTTGCAGCTACATGTGCAGTAGCAATTGCATTTTAAGTTGCAGTGGCCTTTCTAGCTGCAGTTGGATTTGCATTTGCATTTAGAGTAGCAGTTAAATTTGCCTGTGCTCAGCAGTAACATATGCATTTGTAATTGCAAAGGCATGTGCAGGTGCAGTTGCAGTTGATTGTGCATTTTTTTGGGCATATGTTGTTGCAGTTGCAATAAAAGTTCGTGTTGCAGAAGCAGTGGCATGCCAGTTTGCAGTTGCATAGAAATATGTTGTTGTATTTGCATATGTGTGTGCAGTTTTAGTGGCAGTTGCATGTGCATTTGCATTTGCAATATCAGTTGCAGGTGATTTTTCAGTTGCATTTAAATGTGAAGCTTCAGTCGCAGTTGTAGTAGCTTGTACAGTGGCAGTGGCATCTGCAGTAGAAGTTGCAGTTAAGGTAGCAGTAGCATGTACAGTTGAAGTTGCAGTTTTTTATGCATTTATATTTGCATATGTAGATTCAGTTGCAATTAATTTTCCTGTTGCAGTAAAAGTTGCATGTTTATTTGCAGTTGCATAGAAATATGTTTTTGTGTTTGCATTTAAATGTGCAGTTATATTTGCAGTTACATGTGCAGATGCATTTATAGTTTTATCTGCAGTAGCTGTTGCAGTTGCAGTTACATTTGCAGTGCAGTTGCCTGTGCTGATGTAGTAGCATATAAAAAAATATTAGCTAGTGCAGTAGCTGTTGCATGTTTATAAACAGCTCTAGAGGAAGTGGAATCGTCTGTTGCAGTGGCTTCTTTATGTGCAGCTTTTGTAGCATATGCTGTTACTTCTGCTGTTGCAGTTTTAAGTAAATTTGTATATGCAGCTGCAGTATCATTTTTAGTATTATTAGCAATTTCCGTTGCATTTGCAATTTTCGTTTTATTTGCAATTTTTGTTAAGCGTGAATTTGTTGTTGCAAATAAATGTGCAGCTGCAGTAGCAGTTACAATGGCATGTGCAGTTGCAGTGGCATCTGCAGGTAAAATTGCAGTGAGAATGGCAGTTGTTTTTGCATTTTCATTTGCATTTAAAGTTGCAGTTGCAATAAAAGTTCCTGTGGCAGTAGCAGCTTTATGTGCATTTGTTGTTGCATAGAAATAAGTTGTTGTATTTGAATTTGCATTTGCACTTTTTGTTGCAGTTGCATGTGCAGTAAAGTTGCTTTTACAGATGCAGTTGCTAGTGTATTTGCAGGTTATTATGCATCTGCAGTAGCATTTTTAAATGAAGTGGCAGCTGTAGTAGCATTTTTAGATAAAGTGGCAGCTACCGTTGCAGGTGTTGAGCTGTTGCAGTTGCATGTGAAGTAGCAGACTCCGTGGCAGGTGAATGTAAAATTCCATTTTTATTTGCATTTGCTGTTGGAAATATAAGTCAAGAAGCATATGCATTTGCAAATTCAGTTCAATGTGTAGTTGCATGAGCAGTAGCAGTGGCATTTGCAGTTGTATGTGCAGTGAAGCTGCCTTATATGTTTTATTGGGAATTGCATTTGCATTTGCAGTTGCAGTTGCAGATGTATTTCTACTTTTAAGTGCTGTTGCTTTTGCAGTAGCAGCAGTATTTACAGTTGCAAAAGCAGTTGCAGTTGCATTTGCAGTAAAAGTTGCTCGCGTACTTGCAATCGAATGTGCTGCTACAGTTGCCTTTCCTGCTGCATTAACATTGGCAGTTTTATGTCCTGTAAAGCTGCTTATGCTGTTTTTATTGTAATTGCATTTTCATTTGCAGTTGCTGTCGCTGATGCTTTTATTGTTTCATATACAGTAGCAGTTAAGGTAGCAGCTGCAAGTTCAGTTGCATGCGCAATGCATGTGCGGAAAAAGTAGCATTTGTAGTTGCAGCAGCGATTGCGGTTAAAATTTTAGTTTAAAAAGCAGTTTTACCTGCATTTGCTAATGCGTTGTCTGTTGCTGTTACATTAGCTGTTGCTAGCGCAAGTCTAGTTGCAGTTGCACCAGCAAGTGTAGCTGCTGATAAATGTGCTACTGCTGGTGCATTTGATTTTGCATTTTTAGTTGGCGTGGCATTTGTAGTTGCATGTGCAGATGCAGTTGCAGTTGCTGTTGCATTTTTTGTTGAGTACCTTTTTCAAATGAAAAGAAACTTGATGAGATTATTACTTCCATTTAGGTAGAGAGAGATTTAAATTTTTAAGTAACTTTTTTAAGTAGAAAGATATTAATTAAGAAATGTACGTTTATTTAATTAGAAATAAGATTTTATGAGTTGAGTACTATGATTCAAATAGAAAGAGATTTAATAAGTTGAGTACTTTCATTTAAATGGAAAGAGATTTGATGAGTTTAATACTTATAATTTAATAGAAAGAAATTAAATGATATGAGTACTTTCATTTCAATAGAAAAAGACTGAATAAGTAAAATACTTTTATTTAAATAGAAAGAAATTTTATTAATTAGATTATTTTATTCTAATGGGAAGAGATAAATAAGTTAAGTACTGTTCGAGAATAAACTACAAAAGAACGTATAGGAGATGGACGAGACAGGCTAATGTGGACTGTATTTKTCTTAATTTCTGGTAGAGTTTGTGTGTAACAAGATTTATTAGATATTATGTACAAAGAAATAGAGATGGCTAAATTATAATAGATTTTTTATGCCACGTGTACCGGAAGTACGTGGCACGAGAG
>NW_014570352.1:0-19651 GCF_001313835.1 Polistes canadensis
AAACAATAATAAATACAGCTACAGATTCTTCTAGACAGAAATTTTGTCATATAAGATATTGTAAAGTCAATAAGACTAACAAAATTTGTATAAAATGTAGAAAATACGTATGTGGACAATGTGCAATACATAATGCTGTAATTGGTAAAAATTGTGCAAAAAATGCATATATTAAAAATTCTAAATAGAAAAGCAGGAAGCAGATGTCTTTGTAGCACCAGAAAAATATTTTGTTTAATATCTAATTGGAAAAAATCTCTTTCAATATTAAGATACATATGTTTTTTTAAAGCGGTCATTTGACCGCTCATGGTAGGAATAGGTATACATGAAATGTCGGCAGGTTTAGTGTTAGATTACAAAGCATGGAAAATTCGGCACATATTCGATACAAAAATTGTAATACTCATGAATATGATGTAGTAAAAATATGAGTGGATTGTTTTAAATATAGAAATTTTGATGTGAAATATGCTCATTGGTATGATCGACCAATCTTTGAAAAAATCGATGAAATGATGGAAATAATTGAGTATTAATAGTACGTTTGCAGTCACGATATCGATGAGAATCGAAGCAATTTGAAATCATTTTGTTAAGGTTACATGCAAAATGTGAAAAAAATTTGTTTCACATTTCATTAAATATGATGAAACTTTTTCCCCAAGCTATTATTTCACGCCGCTAACTCATTAACAGATATTTTATATACTTTTTTTTTCTTCTGTCAATATTCAACAAGCAAGGTATTTGCGTCGGAATAAGTGGGCTCGAACTGGGTCAGAATTTAATAATTCAAATCTCTGCATTTTGCCTGTGTAACTTGAATCAATTAAGTTAATTCATATAAATGTTCACAATTATCATTTTTGTAAATTCCCTTGAAGCGTTCTAATATGGCTTCGCTTATAAAGATAAGGTGTTATAATATTTATGCTTTTGAAATGAGGGTTCTATAGCAAGAATAAGTGAAAGACGAGAAATAACGAAACTGCGATGGAAATGCAACAGTAGTGTAACGAAAGTGTGACGGAAATAAAATGAAAAAAAAAAAAGAAAGGGAGAGAACTAGAGAGATATGATGAAAGCGAGTGAGGTATTTCAACACAACGAGCTGAAAGTTCTTGTTTTCTATCTACGTTAGAATGAAATAGGAAAGAAAGAAATAGATTAAGGAGAATACGTCGATAAGCTATGCTTGTTTTATCGTTTGAATTGTAGTTTGTTCTGGTAATATAGTACCTTTTCAAAAGAAATCATTATTCTTAATAATTTCGGTACACCTTTGTTTTCCGTTGCTATGCATACCGTACTAAATAATTATGACACGAATATCGTTTTATCAGATGAACTGCATAGCAATTAAATTTGGTTGTGCAATGTAAAATATTGGTGGAAGGTAATTATAATTGGGACAGGAAAATCCGTCAAAAGACGCACTTCGTCGTCACACGGTTCGATATTATGAAATATAACTGAAAGATCACTAACTATGTATCTACATTGTCATAGGTAGTGCTTGTTTGTAGCCCCTAGATAACGACGAATTCGACAACCGACGATTAGGAGAGGCTAACGAAGTCGAAACTAGAAAATAAGAGCAAGCGATTCGTCAATTAAGAAAGAATTGTGATGGCAACGTCGAACATTGTTGCCAAAAATGGAAACCTCTTCGTCAGAGAGGAAAAGATCAACACTCTTCCGCCAGCCGTCCGATAGTTCGGTTTAGTCGAAATTCTATACGAATTTACTTTACTTGTTAACTTGTACATTTCTTTAATTGTTAGAAGCGATATCGTCAGTGTTTTGATATTAAATTCTTTAACAGTCTATTGTATATTCGATTTTGTTATAATATTCTTTATTTGACATCTTGTGTCTTATCTTTTGTATTATATTGTATTGTATAGATTTTAATTACGTTTATTATCCTTATTATTATTGTTAATTATGCATTTTAATTTATCATTCTTTATTAAATCATTTCTTATTATATTATTTTACATTATTATTTCTTTTATATTATTTACTTTTGAATTACTTTTGACCGACTACGAGCTCAACCGAGAGTGTAAGTGTATTTTATTTTGTCATATAAAAAGAGTTAATTGTAAAATCAGTGATCAGTGTTTTCTGCACCAGTCAYGTAAGTTACCTCCTTCAGTCTTTGTTAATTATTTTCTATTGAAATTTCGCAATATTTTGGGTCACCCAACGACAACCGCCTGTGTTTGTCTCATTCGACGTAGTATCGAATCTCAGAGACGATACTATTTACGCTAGTGGGCCACTTGACCAATGTTCAATTTTTTTCTTGCAATTTTTATGACGTTGAAGCTGAATAAAAATGCATTTCTGTTTTAAAATTATGTCTGGACAAAAAATTAATTCCACGTTCTTAGAATATCTTTTCCTGTATATCTTGAATTAATTTTATGTGTAGATATAAAATTCTTCTTTTTCAAATATGTATTTAATTTTATACCCAAATAAATATTTAGGAAACAACAAATCTTTAATTTAAAATTTCCTAAAATACATGATTTAATAGGAAAAATTATAATAGTTTCTGTTAAAATGAATTATTGTTTTTCTTTTAATCAAGGTTCACCATTCTTGACAATAAATAAAAAAACGGTATGCCATAAGCATCAAGATTCGATTTAAAAACGACGCGCTTATACGCCGATATATATAGATATACATAACGCTCGACACTCGATGGCCAAGACGACAAATTCTCGCTGCAGCATGAAAAAATAGAAAGAGAGAAATATTCATTTCTTTTCTCACTCGCACTCGCATTCACGACCGAATGACCCCAAGATAACGCACACTAGTCCGCTCGCTTGTAAAGACCAACGAAGAGGCGTGGCTTGCCCCCTACTCCTAAAATCAATTTTACCAGTGTTTCTCGGTTATTTTGGCAAATACGAAGATACACCTCAGAACATTTTTTATGTATTTTTTAATTGTGCACAACTTTAGATTGAAACTTTTTTCGATTAAATGCCTAGATTCTAAGATACGGCCGTTTTTTACCGTTTTTTACCCTTTTTCTCGGAAATGCGTTATCTAATTGCAAAAAAATTTGCACCATTCGATTCAGCGTCGTCGAATTACCATTAATATCAAATGTGCACCTCGGTAGCTCAAAAGGTTTTAAAGGGGCAAATGCCCCTTATTGACTGGCCTATTTCTTTTATATCGCCGCTTCTCGTATCCTCCCACATTCACGCTAAACACAGGCATGTACTCATACTCTCTCATTTCTTCACACCATAGCAACAGAGGACAACACATCTTATAGCTCTACTCACCAGAAAAACATCTTTACTTATTCTCGAAATATTAACGTATATATTTAATAATGATCGTTCTCGAACATTCATATCGTAACGTTTCTTTCCTTTATATTTATTCACACTTTTATTTATGAATTTTTCCCAATCCCACATTTATTTTCAAGTAGAAGATTACTTCCTTATTCTCGAGAAACTCGATTGTTTCTTGTAATTCTTTAAATCTTGATGAGTTAGATAAAGTAGGGGGGGAAGATAAAAGAAAGTTAGTTCATATGGCTAATAGTACAGTCCGCCAAAAATACAAATATTTTTTGAAAAAAAGTTCACCAAACGATAGTGTATTTATTCGGTTCATGAAATTCCGAGTCGTTTGATACCTATATTGTGATAACGATTTTTTTTAATTAAATTATTTATTGTTTAAAAACTTAGAAAAATAGAAATTTAGTCTCACTTCTAATCTCGTTTATTACCACTAGTGGGGATTCGCGCATGCGCTGTGCAGCATATGAGAGGTCTGAAGAGATCTCTGTCTTACTCTTTGGCTTCGGAGTAAGCGACAGAAAAATTAAATATTTTAAAACTGCTTTTTTCTATTAATATTTATTTTGTATTTAATTTTTATATTTAATTTGTAGTTAGTCTTACGCATTTTGGTCTAAAGAATCTGTCAATATTAAAAAAAAAATTAATTTTTCATTATTGACTATTTTTTAATGTCAAAAAAATAAAATTCGTTTTCTGGCGGTAAAAAATGCAAAAAATTGTTTTAAACTTAACTGTATTTTTTCGTAATAAAGCTAGATTAAAGCTACAATTTAAAAAAAAAATTTTAATTCGATGGATTTTTCGCTGAGTTAGAGCTATTTGTTTACAAGCGCTTGCGCTCGGCGCCTAAATTTTTCATTAAGAAATTCATAACTTAAACCATTAGTTGTAGAGGAATCGGGTTTTTCTCATTCGATTCGTTATTCTTTTCTCTAAATTTCGTACGCAGCATATCTCGACTACTTTTTATTAGTTTACGAAATATTATAATCTAAAGCTACTTACAAAACGGCTATTTTTTAAACAATTGAATTTCCTCGATTTTGTTTTCGTAAAAATGATCTACACATTTTTATGAGTATTTGAAAAAAAAATTTTCAATTTGAGATATTTGGAAGTGGTAAATAAACCCTTTATTTTTTCTTGGCCGACTGAACTACAACGGAAGTGCTAGCCAAAATCGAATTAGATGGGGGACAACTGCTTGTAGAAACGCAGTGGTGTAAATAGCAAGTGTTTTTAGGGGTTTTTTTTTTATATCTTTTTCTTATGTTAGGAAACTGTTAATATATAGTCCAGTCACTTTAGCATAAAAAAGGAGTCAACTTCGGAATGAGGGATAATAAGCTTTTTTTCGTATATACCTTCATTTTGGCATTCTAAAAGTTGTCTGCAAAGTTTCATGAAAGAGACAAGAGAGATTTTATGAGTTTTTTTATGAGATTTTTTTTTATGAGACTACGAAAACAAGCTTATTATCTCTCATTCCAAAGTTGATCGCTAATTTGACTGGACTAATAAGGTTGCTTTTATAGATGGAATTTCCTTCTCTTCTTCGTTAAGATCCAATAAAGATGCATTTGCCTTCCTGTGCTGTCTCCTTGATAATATTATTTCTCGAACCTCGGGTCGAACTTTATAGTCAAGACAAGATCTGCAAAAGTAGCCGGCAAACGACACATTATATAGATGCTGATCATGAGGTGGAAAGAAATAGATACATCTTTGAAAGTCATTTCTCAGGAAAAAACAAACGCAATTAGATACGAATGAATTTTCAGTTTTGTTTTTAATCAATTTGCTGTAGCGAACTTTTAGAAAAGAGTTTAATGCAGGGTATTGCTGTTATAATATTATATATAATCGCTGTTATAATATTTAAGTTGTAATCAAATGACTTTTATTTTTTTTTAATAGAATTGTTAATTTTATTACCAAAGTTTATTTATTTATCTAATTTAATTGTGTATCAATGTGGAGAAATGAGAGGATATAATAAATGTTTGTAGAGAGAATATATAGATCCCTCAAGCCGGTAAAAGAGGGAGAGTAATGAAGACCTACTTAATCGAAATACATCGTTTTTATTCAGTTCAAAGTCATTGACAGACGTTTATGCTAATCCGAGTTATTAATCGTGAAATGAATTTGTAATGGGAGAAATTAATTTCTATTATCAAAAGTTAGTGAATTTTTGAAATCTGTTTTGCATGTTTATATTGTAATAGAATAGATAGTTCACATTTCCTTGATTGTTTATGAAATTRTAAGCAATGTAAGCTACGTAAGACATTTTTGGCCAAAAGTGTAGCTAGTAACTTTTAGTTGAACATAAAAATTGTTTGCATATAAAAGAAAATCAAATACTAAGAAAAATGATTAGTTAGAAATTTAATCTTTTATTGTTTGACTGATATTGAGTAAAGCAAAGTACAATACATAGTTACATTTCGCAAATCGAAAGTCTTACGTTATCTCGTTTTACATTACGTTGTTGAGATTGTTAGATTTCCTTTCTCTAAGGTTAAAGTATATTATTATAATATGTATAAGAAAAAAAAGTAGGAAACTAAATATAACTCCTTTGTTGCGTAAGAGTGTGCTGTGTTGTCAAGTTGGTTCAACTTGGTTTGACTGAAATTATCACCTGATGTGTGGTCGTATCGGAACCTCTCGGCTATTCTCGAGCATTCTCGAACCGAAACTAAAGAAAGAACAAAAAGATGATAGAGGGGATAATCTATATATATGGGCGACAAAGGAACAGCGAAAATCTATGGTTTAAAATAAACAGTATGGTTTGAAGGGTAGTGTGCATGGTTTTACGGTTAAAGATGAATAGTTAATGGTTTTTTGTAATTTCGGTTCGTATGGTTCGTTTTCGGGAATAAAATATGTACTTCATATAATTAAATAAATACTACTTCTACAGATATATATTAATATCCTCATTATTCTTAACATACGTTAATTGTTTTCTCAAATTACCTTAAGGCCAAAAATTAGCAGCGCCAAAAATGCGCTAAAAGAACAAAAATTTTTAGAGTAGGGATAACAGTAAAAATTAATAAAAATAAATAGTACACATTGTTTTTATTGGTATTTAAACTTTATAAAAAATTTTATTTCACTTTATTTTTACAAAAATTACTATATAAAAAATCACGTGATTTACAACACTAAGAAAAAAAAGTTGCTCCACTGTCGACATCATATCTCCACCAAATGTTGATCGATGTACAAAATTTAAAAAAATTCTTGTAAAATAATATTGAAGTTATAGTTGTCGAGCTGGAATTCTGAATTTCGGAAAATTTAGTAATTTATGTTAGTTTAAAAAAAGTATGCGTTATACGTCATAAATTTTACACTTTTATTATTTTTCTAAAATTTTTAAATCGAAATATTAAAAATCCAACTCGCGCGACAACTACAGAAGGAACGATTTCAAATATTTAAAAAAAAATATTTAAAACTGTATGAGTTTTCATGCAGACCGTGGTGGAAAAAGTATTTTCGAGAAAAACGCGTTTAAAGTTTTAAGAGTCTCAAACAAAAGACAGCTATAGAAATAAGCCTACAACTATAGGAAACAATCTGTTAAGAAAAAAAATCGTTTTTTGGAAAATTCTGGACGTATGTAAGACCTTAAGGTTAAAAGGACTGCTAAAAATATAATACTTAAAACTCAAAGATAAGGGATTTGATTTCATGTTTTAGATTATTGAAATAAAATATTTCATTTGTTACTTGAATTTTTTTCTGTTTTAGTTCAAGAATTTACATTTTACTATTTAAAATAGTATTTGAAATATTATTTCCATAAATATTACTTTGCTCTGGAATATTCACACATTGTACGTGAACATTTAATTTATATTTGTTTTATTAGCTACAGCATTTGAGTATTTTTCATTTTTAAATATTTTGGAAATTAAAAAATTAAAACTTTATCTTTTTACACATTTAATATATATTATAATCTTATAATTATTATTTTTTATAAATGAAATGAAGACAAAAGAACGATTTTCTTTTTAATAATAAAAATTGAAAATTTATTTCCAAAGAGGGTAATACAAAATATGTAAAGAAATTGGCAAATATTTTCGTTTTTTCAACAAGTATATTTCCTCGTTATTTTGTAGAAATGGTAAAAGGCTCAGAAATTTCAAAGATTTATTTGGTTAAGATTACGTAACATTTCGTAATTTTAAAAGTAAGTTTCAGAACCACTTCTAGCGATGATTAGTTGGAGTGTGTGAATGAATGAAGTCATGCAAAAAGAACTCTTGAAAGAGATTCTTAAGTCATGATTCAGTCCAGTACTTCTAAACGAGATTTTTTATTTTGTGTTTTATTCTGAAGAAAATCTCCGAATATAGCTGTATAGAATCTTTACTGAAAACCTAGAATCTGACGGTTAATTATACTTAAAATAAACTAATACAACAATATTGCAATGATAATGAAAGTTTTTCCTTGTTGAATTTAATGTTTATTAATTTAGTAACCTTCTCTGTGGATATTAATATCGAGAATAGGCGTTTTATGAAAAAAAGAAACGTGTGTGTGTGTACTTATGTACAGACGTAAGAAGGTTATATACCTCTTCAGCGTACCAAAACGAGTATAACCTCAATAACATCAAAAATAACTTCAAAAAAAACAACATAAAAAAAACTCCAACTATCCCGCGTGACAATATAATACATACTCTAAATTTGTCAATAAGACGATAAAATGATAAAATAAAATAAAGATATTTACTACAATTGATAAAGGTTTAATTAATAAGTATAATTTAATTTACTTATTTATACGTGAGGAAGAAGAAAGGTTTAATTAAAATAACAAATAAGAAATAAAGCACTTGGTTGAGCCAATACAACAAGGTATAATACTTTATTGGCTCGTCAGGGAAAAGTTTTGTGGCATAAAAACCCTGATTGATAATTTAAATAATTTAAATAACTTCAATATTACCATATAACTACAATTTTCACGAATGGCAATACATACTCTACATTTGTAAATCAAATAAAATATAACTTCAATATATATATATATATGTAATAGGTTTTTATTGCACAACTTACAAAGTTTTTTACAATGTCTTATTATTACTACACTTAAATTTATCTCACTTTTGGTTCATGCTCAACTCACCCCTCCGCCACGAATATTTATCATCAATCTTAAGATTAAACTATCTATTACCAACATTAACTAACTCTCACTCGTAATCGTCTTCGCCTTCCCTCCCAATTTCCTCCGTCCTCCTCCTTTTATACAGCCCTTCAACTTCTCTGAAAAATTCACACATCCCAACCTGAATCTTACCGCCTAAAATGTTTATTAATTCCCCTCTTATAGCACCTTCCTCTATTCCAACCATCCTCTCCTCTACTTCCTTCCTTCCCTTCTCGGAAACCAATTCTCTTCCTCTATCACAAATTACCAAATGCTCCAACGTTTCTTCTTGCTCTCTGCATAACCTACATTTTCAGTCCTTTTCTCTTTTCTTTCCTGCCTTTTCTATGTTGCCACATCTTAACCTTGCCCAAACTTCCTTGACCCCTCTCCTCACTCCTTCTTCTGACCAATACTTCCATGGTATTTCATCGTTTTCTATTAAATGCTTGTACATACTATTATATGTTGACTTTCTTATTTTTTCCTTTTCCTCCCTTAGGCTTTTCCTTTTCAATTCTTCAAGTCCCGCTTTTATCTTTTCCCCTATCCTCACCCCATCTCTTCTTTCCCTTATCATCTCTATCAAATCCTCAATACCCATTTCCCTCCACACTTTGACTAAATTCTCCCCCCATTTTGAGGGCTTACCGTTCGTTATCGCTCTTATCTCCTCCATCACGCATATTTTTGGCCATCTTGAATCCTCCATTTTCAACACCTCCTTTATGTATCGCAACGCTCTTTCCCTTATCATGAATTCCATAGTTGGGATTCCCAGCTCTCTTCTCCATATGTAACTTGGCGTTGTCCTGTTCACTCCCAAAGCCATTTTACAATAACTACTCTGTATCCTTTCAAACATTTTTATTTCCCCCAACCCCCATTTCTCTACCCCATACATAACCTCCGCTTTCACTATTGAATCTAATAGGAATAGCCTATCCTCCATAGTATTTCTCCCTGCCCTTTTCCAAATCCCCCATACCATATTCGCTGCCTTTTGCGCTTTCCCTGTTGTTTTTTTTCCACGCACCCAAACCGAATTTTTACTTGTAAACCAATATCCTAAATATTTAAATTCCCTTACTACCTCCACTTTTGTCCTATTAATCTCCCATTCCTCCCCTTTCTTAACCTTTCCTCCGTTTTTGAAGATCATGATCTTTGTTTTCTTTTCGTTTGCTCTCATCTTATTTTCCTGTGCCTATTTTTCTAAATTTTAATTTTCTTTCACACACTCACTCATCAGAACTCAAGACTGGATCACGCAAAACAAACAAACCCAACGATTCTATTAGTTTAAAAGTTTATCTAAGCAACCCTGTCGAGAAAAAATTTTTTTTTTCATTTTTGGATTTTTGGTGGCATTCTAAAATCAAAAACCCGATTTTCGTCCAAAAACCAACATTTGAGCCTCTATAAAAAACACTTAAAATTTAAAAAAAAAATACTCGACAGTGTTACCTCGCTACATATATGTAGAAAAAGTGTGCAAAAAATCAAATCGATTGGTTTAGTAGATTTTGAGTGATGGTGTCCCCCGACTTTTAAAAAGCAAGTTGTGGGAAAATCGATTTAAAATTTGACATTGAAAAGTTTCAAAATTCATCATAAATAAAGAGGTATTTCTTTTTTTTCCTGCATAGTGTCGTCAATTCCGAGTCCGTACATCAGAGGTGTCCAAAATTCATTGCTGTTCTTGTCTACGGCTAATCCGACCTTCTTTGCTTTGAAGCGCAGTTTTGATTTCAGCTCGATTAATCCTTTTTTTGGTAATATAAAGCATACTAAAAATGCTGTATTTCCGTCAATTTTTCTCGGATCGACTTGAAATTTTCACAGAATATTCCTGAAATATGGTACTTTCACCTCAAAAATTTTCAGAAAATCAAAAAAGAAAAATTAAATACCCCCCCCCCCCACCCCCCTTAACTGTAAGGTAATTTAAAAAGTAATATAAACGTAGACATATATGTCAACATCCCTGAATAAGATAAATAATAAAATAAAATAAAGTTGTGTTCAATAATGAAATAATGTTTATAATTATATAATTGTAGTAAAGTCACAAAAAATAGAAATATAGCAGAGTTTTAATTCAAAACTTTAGATTGATCTTTTTATTAACGTATTTATTTTAATTTTTTAAACTTCAAAAGTTTCATATTTATAATAAATATTTCGCCTGCAAATGCGAATAGATGAGAATTCGAGATAAAAAGAAAAAAGGTCATAACCTGCTAAGCAGAAAGTTATCTTAAAGAGCTCTGGAAGATAACATTTCTTTCATCTGATATCCATAAAAACTGGTCAGAAAGATAACATAAAGCTAATTAACATGAAGATTATTTTTAGTTATTTAACAATAAGTTTCATACTGTCGTTTTCAGATGATGAACTTGAAAAAAAATTACGTTTTGTTTTTTTTGAAATGCTGTAAAAAAAAAATTAGAAAAAAATTTCACGATATAATTACAATAACTTACTTTTTCTTTCTAATTGATCATCTGATGAAGTAGTCCAATATCTTCTTAGTTTTAGAGAAATTCGTTTTTGAATTTCCATTTTTTTTTAGATTTGTTTGATCCATAAAAGAAACAAATCGTTCCTCATCATTGGTTGAAATGTCTAAAGTACTTAATTCGAAGCTTCAAGATTTATCATATTTTTCTACAAGACTGAATTGTTAAAGATCACGAAATTATATTCTTTTTAATAGATTAAACATATTACCGTCTTATCATACGGCCCACAAATTCTGGTATAATTGAAAGTAAACCAATTATCGTGTGGTTTTTCATTTTTCAACATCTGGGTGGGTTGTTGGATTTTTCGACCTAAGCCATCGAAAAGTACGAGACGAATAATTGATCTACGTCCGCAGATATTAGCTTATGTATATAAAATATTTTATTATTTGTTTTGTAACTTTTACAAAAAATTAAATAAAATATAAATTTTTTCGTGAATCTCGCGGGGAAGTTTGATCAAATGAAAAGCATTGCCTAGCAATATATATACCATATTAACAATACCGATCGTATTTTTTATTATTTCCTTTAATTTGGTATTTCTTGGAAATTTCATACAGGGTCTTTCGCCTAACTCGACCACATAAAATGTCTCGTTTATTTCGTAGGATAGAAAAAAATGTCAAAGAAAACAAATATTTTGTTCGAAGACGCCGATATAGTAATGAGCCGAGTTTTTTTCAAGGTCATTTTTTTCGAGATATCAAAGTCATTTTTTTTTAAACGGGACTGCATATTAATACTAGAATATTCTTGTAGCTTATAAAAAACCAGACGCAACAATGTGCAGTATGTTGACTTTCAAGTGACCTTTACCGAGAAAATTGTGAAATATATAATTGTACACGAGATGATTTTTTGCTTGTATGAGTATTACACGTTGATTGCATTTGATTTTTCATTACCATCCTCCGAGGGCGTACTGCAGTTCCTGACAAACTTTTCATAGTTTTTTCGGTAAAGATCATCTGAAGGTCAACATGTTGCACACCGTTGGATTCGGTTTTTTATAAGCTATAAGAATATTGCAGTAAAAATATGCAGTCCCATTTAAAAAAAAAATACGATGTCTTTGAAATGAAAAAAAAATGGCTTTGAAATTAAAAAAAAATGGCTTTGAAAAAAATTTCGGCTCCTCACTATATTAGCGCCTTCGAACAGAATATTTTTTTTGTCTGACATTTTTCTATCTTACGAAATAAGCGAGATATTTTAGGTTTTAAGTTAAGTGGAAGACCCTGTATATTAAAATTATTATATTAATAACAACTATAAATGTTTGATACAATAATTTAACTGTATATGTTACCAGCAAAGTTCGAAATCCGGCATTGTTATCTTTTAGAGCTCAGTCACCCTCATGCAACCCTTTTTTTTGTTTCGTCAGGAGTTAAAACCTTCATAGGCACTTCAGGTCCAGTATCTGAGATAGTGTCGTATTCTTATCGACTAAAGAACCTCCTGTAACTTAAGACTATCATGCAAAAGGGGAGTGGACGGAACCCCGCAATAAACAGATTACATAAACATCCAATATTCGATTTTCATGTTTTTTCAAACAGGTATAAATTAATGCTAAAAAACAATATTTTTGTTCTGAAATGGAATGCAAACACAGGTTTAGTTTTGACATCAACAGCATTGAAAGTTTTGATTTTTGACCATTTACTTCCCACATATATCTTTTTTTTTACTTACTTGAATCTATTGAATAGTCAGGAAAATTAGATGGATTTAATAATGAAACTCAATATTTAAATAAATATTGTCTACTCAAATAATGGTATCATTTTTTAAATAACAATATTGATCTCCTTGATTTTTTACTGATGAAATAAAATTGTTATACTGTATTTTGTTATACGGAGGAACACTCAGGTTTTTAGGAACATCGAAGTTTTTATCTATTACAACAGATCTAATACTATTATTGCTGCAGTAGTTGTGCAGATTTACAAAAATTTTGTTTTAAATTATATAAGAAGCTTTTTAATGAAAAAACATTGAATGAATCAAGATGACCGAAATTCAAAACATTAATAGGTAGATGAATCAAAAAATTATGAGTATTATTAATTAGAAAGTTTTTATTATAAAGCTTAGTACAATTCTCTACAAAATATTTTAATAAACATTTAGCATACTCATTATTAGTAATACAATCCTGTTCATGCCATAGGATTTGAATCGCACAGTGGACACTTATAAAATTAATTAAATATTTTGTAGCATCTAGCAAAATAGTTGGACCAATATATCAGGGTCGGTCCACAAGTTCGTGCGCATTAGTAGCATGTATGTCGATTTTGATAACGACGTTCTTAAAAAACTTGTGGATTTAGAGCTACATTTAACAGTGGATCAGATCGCAGAAAAGATGCATTCATTTCATTGGACAGTCTTTCGCCATTTAAAGAAGATTAGAAAAGTATCCAAGCTTGGAAAGTGGGTACCACACGAGCTAAATGCGCACGAACTTTTGGACTGACCTGATACAATAGAAATAATCGAAATTCATTCGCATTGTACCGATCCACATATTTTAATTGACGAGGTTTTTTTGCGAGTTCTTGTGGTAATATCGGATTTTATCGATAGACAAATCACATTGAATTCAGTTTTTTGATAGCAAAGATCAGAAATTTGATGAATGTGGTATTATGACACTGTCCTGAACAATGGCAAAAGGTCATCGACAAAAACGGACAGTACTGTTTTATGACAAATATTTTTTATGACAAATAGTTTTTATGAAATATGCCCTAATTCTTTAAAGGTAGCAAAATGACATACAGATGTAAAGAAAATGAACAATGCAAAGTCTGTTCGTCCAATGGGTAATGGAGCGAAACAAAATACTGCTACAAATTGTGCTGAACACCATTGCACAAGGGAATATGCTTTACCAAATATTACACTCTAAAACATTATTCAAGTCTGTGAAATAAAAAATAGTAAAAATGTAAAAAATCTTATATAATACTTTATGTAAACATAATACTAAATGCAAATTAAAAATGTTCATCTATGCATCCCATTGCTTACTAAACATGCTTTTAATTCGTCCAAAATGTGCGGGCCCTGAGAGCGCGTTGTACGTAATATGATAATATATTATATAAGGAATAACATTTATGAGCCCATGGAAAAACGACACAACATATTTTATTAAAGTTCTAATTTCGTCCAGTCAATCTCTCACATACCTACTATACATTAGAAGGAAACTAACCAAGTTCGGCAACGATTCCTATGGCCGTCACTCAGGTAGCAAAAGTACAAAATTTAGACCAATTTTAAAAGCATTTTATCAAGCTGGTATTTGGATATGTTATTATTTACTGTTATTATTATTAAAAAAAATAATGGCAGACAATTATGTCGATTCCAAAGTTATGGCTGACACTTCTGAAAGTGCCCAAAAAAATCAAATTTCAAATGTATTTTAACAAGTCTGAAGTAATAATACGTTATTTGTTATAGTATCAGGAGCCTACATTTTATATGGCAGACATTTTTTTCGGTAATCATATCCCAGCAGACATCGTAACGTTACCTATAACCGTGTATAGGTATGTATATAAGTACTGTACTGTACAAGGTCTTTCGTCTAACTCGACCACCTAAAATATGTCGTTTATTTCGTATGATAGAAAAAAATGTTAAAGGAAAAAAATATTGTGTGCGAAGGCGCCAATATAGTGATAAACCGAATTTTTTTTTCAAGGTTATTTTTTTTTTTAGATATCAAGGCCATTGTATCTTTTTTAAATGGGACCGCATATTTTTACTACAATATTCTTATAGATTATAAAAAGCCGAATCCAACGGTGTGCAACATGTTGACCTTAAGATGATCTTTACTGAAAAAATTGGGAACAGTTTGTCAGGAACTTTAGTACGCCCTAAGAGGATGGTAATAAAAAACAATTGCAATCAACGTGTAAGACACTCATACAAGCAAAAAGTCTTCTCATGTACAAGAGGTAAGGTTTCCTTCTCTGCGTGATGTTATTACCGAAAAAAATGTCTGCTGTATAAAATGTAGGCTACTAATACTATAATAAAAAACATATTAAAATTTCAGATTTGTTAAAGTACATTTGAAATTTGATTTTGTTTCAAAAGTGTCTGCCATAACTTGGGAATCCTCATAATCGTCTGCCATTATTTCTTTTGAATAATAATAATGGTAAATAATAAAATATCCAAATATCAGCCTTGATTAAATGCTTTTAAAATTGGTCTAAATTTTGTAGCTTTGCTACTTGAGTGACGCCACAGGAATCGTCGCCGAGCTCAGTTAATCTCCCTCTAATGTATGGTAGATATAAGTGATTGAGTGGACGAAATTTGGACTTTGATAAAATTTGTTGTGTCGTTTTTCTATGGGCTCTAAAGCAAGAGAGGAAAAGAGGAATAAGCAGGAAGAAGACAGGATTGAGGTAGGGAATCGGAAAGACTCTTTACAAAAGAAACAATGTAGATCTCTACATTAAAATAAACTAAAGAATGAAAATATATCTTATACGAAACGAAAGAGTGTTAATTAGCAATTGCTAACGCGTTCTTAGGATTTTTTGAAGTTAAACTTATTTTGGCGCGTTTCGGAAAAAAGGATGAGAGTGAATTTTTACGACGTGTACGCACCCTGACTAACAATAAAACAAACTTCCGAAAGCGATCAACGTCTTCCGGTATTTACGATGCGCGGGCAAAGCAATTTCAAATTTACAGCATGAAGTAATTCGATATACCTCCCTTACATTTAGTGTGGACTGATATCTATTGTATATTCTGATATTTTTTCAATACTAAATAACGAGCGTGGTCTGACGAAGATTTCCTTAAGAATTTTTGTGGCACTCAACGTGTTAATGATCTGTCTACGATTCGTAAAGATTGTAGATTCTTAGCGTATATTCAAAATACGCGCCTTAATCATTTTTAGAATATCGAAGTGAGAAAATTAATTGAGAATATCGGAATGTTGTTATCGTGCCTCCCCACTCATCAAACCGTTGCTAAACACGCCCTGCTGGGTCCATTAACAAAGGCACTCGTCCTATTCTTCCGCTGGTTTATTATAGTTATTACATACGCTCGTGATTGATATTAACAAATTGTGAATATTTTCAAACATATCATCAAAAACATTGATTATTTGTGAATATTACTAATAAGAATCTTTTTTGAGGTTAATTGAGGTATTTATTAGTTTTTTTGAGGTTAACTGTGAGGTATGTATAATTATTTATTAATTTTAATTCGTTTCATTTCTTCTCTATAGTGATCACCAATTTAGGTTTAAAATCAATAAACTGGTTAACATGCTGTGCGATTTTTCATGGCTTAACCATACGATGACAATTTTATGATTTTAATCTAAGGATACTAATAAATTACAAATCGTTGTCTTTATCTTGATATTATAACAAACAATAGTAAGTAGAATAGCTTAATGTTCAGTTAAAATATTTTACCGAGTAAAAGATATGTTTTATATTATTTTTTAATTCAATTTATGGTGCTCTGCTTCCCTTTTTATATTTTTTATAGTTCGTACATAAACAGCTTTCTTAATTTTTGGACGAGAGAAACAACTAATTTCTTAATTAGGTTTAGCTAACTGTGTGGCTCTACATGTTTTATTCCAATCAAAGACAGTAATACATCCAAGAAAAGGACTCCATTCCAGCATCGGATCTATGTATATAAATTTCATTTTCCAATGGTTAACGATAAAAAAAGTACTTTTATTAATGTCTCCTTTGTAGAGATCTCATGTAAATTATTATGTGAATAGAATGCAGCTGCAGTTACAAGGAATAAGCAAGACATGAATCTGTTAAAAGGTACAAATAATAATCTTGCTTCTGAAAGAAACAAATATTATAATTCTCTTGAAAAATATTTATTCAAAGCATTAGGAAACTTATTCTCTCCACATAGTTGATCAATCATTTTACTGGAAGAGAGAGTGCATTATTTTCAACAACGATAAGAAGAAGTCGACGATACTGAAATTATGAAAGATTTTTGAAGACATCGTCTTCTTTTTATTCATACTGGGAAAAAATATAATGTGCATTAATATTCTACCAAAAAAATTGAAAAATAAATGCATCTTAGTTATTTATGAATTATTTTCTACAATAATTCTTATTAAACTATAATCTCTTGCAGCTTTTTGACTAGTATCAGTATACATGTAAATTCTTGTTTCAGTTTTCGAGATTTCTAAAACTAATGCAGAGAAGTAATGCCTATTACTATCGTTATAAAAATGTATCTATTACCGTCAAAGCCGGAAATCAGTAATTACTACGCCGAGGGACTCTCGTGTCATAACAATATTCGAACTCAGAAGGCAGCGCAGTTATAAACTCAAGTTGGTAATTGTATGTGTCAGTCATGATTGACTGCCTTGAAACAAAATACAACAGCGGAATTGCTTTTATATTTTGAATAATATCAAACCTATCAGTATAAAGGAAGGCCYCAGAAGGAAGGCATCCTTTAAATAGTGCAGCCTTTTATATAGTTATCATCATCAGGGTATGATATTGATGAGATGAGACTGTTGCATGTTACAGCAGCCGCGTTTGCAAAATAATTTCGTGTTAATTTAATTATTAATTTATCAGTTCTATTAATATTAAYTTTATCGTAAAAATAATTTTATTACTGAAATCTTTAGTGTAATTWKATTCGGCGGATTTRTATAGTCCTAAGCAAGCTCTCAGACATCGTCTCTCAAATACACGAAGTTTCTCCATCATAATAGCGCAGATGTACCGTATCTCGCAGCCATAGGTCAAAATAGGCCTTATGAGAGTTAAATAGCAAATAATTTTTTCTTTAGCTGATAACGCACGTGATTGGAATAGTCCAACTTATAAAATATACACGGGTGTTAGCTTTTTTAAGTTGCATCAATGGATGATGAATATTCAGTAAAAACCTATCATCTATATATAATTCAAGATATTTGACCTCTTTTTTGTGTAAGATTTTTTTGCTTGAAGATGGATCTCAGCATTTCAATAAAATAATTTATAATTTTTTACAATTCTACGCGCGTGAGAGGCTATTCTTATAGATGGTCGCATTTGTTCGTGTTTATTTTTAATTTTCATAGGGTATAAAAAGCGAAGATCTTATCAATCGCTAGTTGCAAATCCACTTGAACCTTTTTTTTGGATCTTTTCCTTCTTTATACACTATTAGGTCAACGCTATCAACGAGCATCCAGTTTTGTCAAAACCGAATAACTCTAATATGTCGTCCGTGTAGAGATATTAGAAAGTACATATGAATTTATTAGGCCAGTCAAAAAGGGCCTAAGAAACGCCTTCAGTGTCAACATCTTGCAAGTTTGACCTAAGGGTAATTCGACGACGCTGAATCGAACGTTTATAACCAGGCGCGAGAAGCAGAGACGATACTACTAGTGTGATACGCTAGTGTGCCACTTGACAAATTTTCAATTTTTTTCTTGCAATTTTTATGACTTTGAAGCTGAATAAAAATGTATTTCTTTTTTCTTATAACATAATAAAAATGAATTAAAATTATGTCTAGACAAAAAATAAATTCCACGTTTTTAGAATATCTTTTCCTGTATATCTTGAATTAATTTTATGTGTAGATATAAAATTCTTCTTTTTCAAATATGTATTTAATTTTATACCTAAATAAATATTTAGGAGACAACAAATCTTTAATTTAAAATTTCCTAAAATACATGATTTAATAGGAAAAATAATTATAGTTTCTGTTAAAATGAATTATTGTTTTTCTTTTAATCAAGGTTCACTATTTTTGACAATAAATAAAAAAACGGCTTACCATAAGCATCAAGATTCGATTTAAAAACGACGCGCTTATACGCCGATAAACATAACGCTCGACACTCGATGGCCAAGACGAAAAATTCTCACTTCAGCATGAAAAAATAGAAAGAGAGAAATATCCATTTCTTTTCTCACTCGCACTCGCATTCACGATCGAATGACCCCAAGATAACGCACACTAGTCCGCTCGAGTGTAAAGACCGACGAAGAGGCGGAGCTTGTCTCCCACTCTTAAAATCAATTTTACCAATTTTTCTCGCTTATTTTTGCAAATACGAAGATACACCTAAGAACATTTTTTATGTATTTTTCAACTGTGAACAACTTTTGGTTAAAACTTTTTTTGATTAAATGCCTAGATTCTAAAATACGGCCGTTTTTTATCGTTGTTTATCCTTTTCTTCAACGCCAAGGAATTTAATTGCAATAAAATTAGCACCATTCGATTCAGCGTCGTCGAATTACCCTTTAGGTCAAACTTACAGGATGTTGACGCTAAAGGCGCTTCTTAGACCCTTTTTGACTGACCTAGATAGTATCTTATTGTAGACCATTTTTAATTACATGTCCGTTTGATTTCTTATCTCCGATTGTTCGAGGATTCAAGGAAATTAGTAGGTTTAAAAGAGATGCGCTAAGAGAAGACAAGGAGATAGGCGAGATARGCTRGTVRACTGTATTATGTTAATTTCTGGTAGAGTTTGTGTGTAACAAG
>NW_014570353.1:0-19554 GCF_001313835.1 Polistes canadensis
TACAACAATGTCAATCGAAAACGATCGTGGTGCACGCCTAATGAGTCATCACAAACCACTTCAAAGGCAAATATCACACAAAAGAAGATTCTGCTCTCAATTTGGTGGGATTGGAAAGGTCCGGTGTATTTTGAGCTGCTTCCAAGGAACCAAACCATTAATTCGGAGGTCTACTGTCGGCAACTGACAAATTAAATGCAGCTGTCAAGGAAAAGCAACCAGAATTGGTCAATCGTAAAGGTGTCATTTTCCACCAGAACAATGCTAGGCCGCACACATCTTTGGCCACTCGGAAAAAATTGATGGATATTAGTTGGGAATTAATGTTACACCCACCATATAGCCCTGATCTTGCACCATCGGATTACCACTTATTTCGATCTCTGGACAACTCCCTCCGTGGTAAAACTTTTAATGATGATGACGCTGTAAAATCGCACTTACTTCAGTTTTTGGCCGAAAAAGATCAGACTTTCTACGAGCATGGAATTTTCAAGTTGTCAGAGAGATGGCAAAAGGTCATCGAACAAAATGGACATCATAGATTAAAGTTCATTACATGTAAGAAAAAAAAACACTTTTATTTTATGGAAAAAATCCGCAATTACTTTCTTGCCAACCCAATATAATAAAACATTTTCTATTCTTGATTTTATTTCAATTTGTTTCACCTACCCCTTACCTTTTTAATTTATTCAAGTGTTTCTTAACGAAATAAATAAATTTACGATATTATTAAACGATAAAATATACGGTAAAGAGAGAAAGAGAAAGAGAAAAAGAAAACATATAGACGTTGGGCTGGCTCGGATTATCGATTCTCCAAATAAAATTACAACAATGCACGGTGAAAAACGAATTCCATGATAATAAAAGAGACAGACGAGTGTGTATGAGAAAAATGCGTCAAACAGAGAGAGAGAAGGAAAAATAGAAAGAGACACACAGAGACGTAGAGGAAATTGTCGTGCCAAGTGTCCAAACGTAGTAAACGTGAACGTTCAGAGGCTGTCAACTCGTCGTGAAACCGTGTTTTCGCAAATTAACGCTTGCGCGTTCGGGCACTTTGCATTCGGTGAAACGATGCGACAGTTTGATAACGGACACACCGACTACCTATTCAGCATCCCATATATATAAATATGTGTGTGTGCGTGTGCATTTGTGCGTGAATAATTCTTTACAGGTAACACGAAATACCGTAGGATAAAATTAATCACCGTGACATTGCTATGATCTCACATTCGTAAACGCATACACGCGTACACTGATTATACGTGAATAATTTACACATACGTAAAAGTAAATTTATATATGTGCGTTATATATCTGTAACATCTATATAATATAATATTGCATTGTTTAGATATCGTATTCTGATCCGATAATAATGAAACATCTAGTGTAACGATTAATCAAATTAATGAAGCTTTTCAAATATAAGAACCGTTGATTAAGATCTCTTGAATTTTAATAAATGATAAATTAAAGATAGACGAATAAAAAAAAGGAAGAAATAGGATTGTAATTTATTCAGATAAGAATAAGTATCGTATATATATATATATATATCTTATTCTTCTCGTTTGAAATCTCAACAATTGGCTATTCAAATTTTCCACCTGCGCGTACTATCATTTTTCTTTTCCCTTTTATTCCTCTCATTCTCTTTCCCTCTGTGTTAAGAAAAACTCAAAGTAAGAGGAAAGAGATAGAAAATTCAATGAATCGTTTCGTAGACACCCCTTTCTCTGCCAACTTTTAAAGGGTTTTCTCTCTCTTTCTTGGAAAACTTGTTCGATTGTTCCTGAGAAACGTGAGATAAATGTGTGTGTGTTTGTGTGCGTGTGGGTGAGTAGAGAAATTGTTAGAAGAAAATGGATAGATGTTTGTTTTCACGACAAGGAAGGAAGAGAGAGGCATGCGCGTAACGAAACGTGATTACATAATTAATGAACTTCCTGCCAATGCTTGGACTTCGGTTTAAGAAACTAATTTTCCATACAAAAGTCGAGAACAACAGCTGCTTCTGTCCGCACTTTCTTCCTTTCTTTTTTATTTTTATTTTTATTTTTCTTCTTCTTCTTCTCTTCTTCTTCATCTTCACTTCAACGTGATCCTAAGTTTTTACAAGTTTATTCTTAATAAAATTTAGCATGTATTTAAAATAAACATCCAAAAGTTTGATTCTTTCTTAATTGTGTGTGTGTTTTTCTTTTCTTTTCTTTTTAAGTTAATTTTACAATTTTGTTGTTTTCTTCCTCTCTTTTCGTTATTCGTTCCTTTAAGCGCGTGTTTTAAAATACAAAATTATATAAATATCCAACAAATTACTAGACAACAAAATAATGATGAAAACTAGAAAATGTCGCTATAATTAGGTTTGAATTTGTTGTCAAATATTGATTAACAATTAATGGAAACCTATAGGTAATACGTCACATTCGAAAGATAAAAGTGAACTGCGTAAAAACGATACGATGAGAAATAGGGTGTTCATAATGCGCATGTCCTTTGTGGAAGGGATAAGATACATCCCTCCCCCTTCCACCTGGAAAGATATATAACAACAAATTACTTAATAGTTGGGAATATACATCTGTTTAGATATGATTGTCCCCCACAAACAAAGGGGGAGAAATGTAAAACGCGATAAGAATAATTCTAACACAAAGTATTACTCGAAGAAATGTTTTCTATTAATTCAACACAACAAACACCTGCTCATATTTAATTTAATAGATACCCGAAAGGTATAATTAGAATATTTAATGTGAACTACGATCGTAGGATTGAAGTTAGTCAAAGTTGGGGAGTCAAACCATACGACAGTATGATTTTAAATGATAAAGATTGTATTCACAATGAGTATTACGCTTATAATCGACTATTCTTTAGAATCATCGGTTTATGGCAATTTAATCATACGTCATCAAAACAATTCATTTACTTTTGTTTCATTAATTTCATGATAGTCATTGCATTACTCGGACAAGTAAGTGTCGTTGCGATTTATTTTTTAATTAACTACGATACAATATTATGATTTATTTTTGTTTGTTTATAAATAAAAAGCATTATAATAAGGAGATAAAAAAAAAATTGACCGAGTTCGTTATGTTACGTATTAATAATAATAGATTTTTGTTTTAGACATCCATGTTATTCAAATCGGAATTAAAAATTGGTTCTATTACAAAATTATTGGAAACGATTCTGCCTACTTTGTGTTTCGGATTTTGTTATTACAATTTGTTATGGAATCGTGTGATTGTTCGTACTATAATAATATATATATATATACACGTACGTTATAATAATTATTTATACGTATTAACTTCTTAGATGAAAAATGTTTTACATCGTATCAAATGTGATTGGGACGAATTGGCAGATAAACCGGAATTATATATACTTAAAAAATACGCAAACGTAAGCAGATTGTGTACAATTACTATTGCAAGTAAGCAAATGTGAAAATTCATCACGAATTAAATTTACTCGTTAAAATATATACTATAATATATATATAAAAAAATTGAAATAATTATTTTATCTCTTTTAGTCAGCTTTTACTTAAACATTATTTTCATTCTTTTCCCATCTTTCTTACATATATTTTTATATATTTTTGGTGGAAATAATGAAATTAAATTGATATTACCAATTGAACTTGATTACTTTACGAAAAATAAAATTAATTACTTCCTTATGTTGTTATGCGAATACACATATACGTGTATTGTGTGTATGTTAGGGGTAGCCAATTACTCAATGTTTGTAGCAGTCATACAACATGCATGTGCATTGTTAAATATTGTCTCGTAAGTAATAGCAAAATTAATTATATATGATTAATAATACACGAGAGATAAAATAGAAATAGTTAATATTTCATTTTTTTTCTTTTTTTATGCTATTATATAAAATTGCAGTATTTTTGAATTAACACAGATGGAGGATAGATGAAAGATTTAAAAAAATCCAACGAAATTTTGATCATAGCTCAGTTAATGGCGAATTAACGGAGGAACGCGAATGGATTGTCAGTATAATACAATTCTACGCTAATACAATTAAGTTGGTATACTAATTGTATTGTAAACTAATTAATATACATATAACAAATTTCAATATTAATAATATTATTGAATACTTTTTTCGTTGTTTTGTTAAAGTTTTGTCGATTTAATAAAATCATGTTACGAGTCGATTTATTTATTCGAAGCTTTCTTCGCATCGATTATTGTTATGATCGATTATTTTTACGTGAGTAACGTGTTCGCACATACAAAAAAAAGTTGAAACTTTTTTTTCTTTTATTTAAAAAGCTTATTCATAGAAAAATGTTTTCTATCGTAGTTATTTCAAATACTTTCGTTTACCTTAAATATGAGGGAAGAATTAGAAAAGCTCTCTTATATTATTGGATCACTGATTGTAATATTTGCTTACTATTATCTTGGACAAAAATTGATTGACAATCATACCAACGTATATAATAAACTGTACGTATTTTTATGTTATACAATTAACACAAATTTTCAATTTTTATTTTGAATTTTATTTAATATTGTATAACCTTAAGTTTTTGTAATTATTATAACTATAAAGGTAATAACTAAGTGATTTTTTAATATATGATAATCTGATTGCCCTTATAAAATGTGTTTAATCAAATTTTAAAAAATTTTAATTTATGTAAAATAATACATTTGTATTTATTACAAATAAAATGACTGTTACTTTTTTTTCTTCGCTGAAACTTTTACTCTCCGCGAACGTGTTAATTGTGTTACAACATATTAATATATATTTTTCTTCAAATATTATATTTATATTATTATTGTCACAGCTGTCAAATTCCTTTTTATTCTCTATCATTGAAAACACAAAAGATGTTGTTATTTTTAATAATGAGAAGTATGAGACCGTGCAGTCTTTCCATAAAAGGGGTAATCGTAATATCCCATTGTCTTTTTGCCATGGTAAAATATTTTCTCTCTTTATATAATACACTATAATCAATTATAAAAAAACATTATACTAATAGAAATTATTATTTGTAGTTAATGCGAACGTCATTTTCTTACGCTATGGTATTTTATAATTTGCAATGAAATTACATTTAATGTGATATTACATTAAATAGTTACATCTAATTCATTTAAAATTCTAAATATATTAAAAACCCTTTTAAGATAATATACGATAAGATAAAAAAGAAGAATATTCACGCGGTATAAAAAAACAGGTAATTGTCATAACAGACATACTAAGTTAATGGTAATGCGTTACCTTCAAGCAACAAAAGTAAACTGCAGGAGAATAAGACGGTGAGAAAAATACGATCGCAACGCGCATGTCTTCGAGGAGGGGGATAGAAAATTTTAAAATGCAAAGGAAGATTAGAAAATTACTTAATGAGTGAGAGAAAACATCTGTACAGTATATAAAATTGATTGGAAAAGGGGAAAAAGCGTAGAGAATGATGGAAAATCTATGTGAAGTGTGAGTGTAAAATACAATAATTATGATACCGTGACAATTTCGAAACGTTCCCAAATAATGAATTTTTCATATGCCATTACAAGGGATAATTAGAATATGAAATGAAGTTATTAGTAAAGGATTTTGAAGGTAATCAAGCTGAGTAAGTCAAAACAGTCGGCACCATGCGTTTGAAAAAGGATGACTTCTTTGAGAATAAATATTATGCTGCTAATAACAGATTATTTGAAATCATTGGTTTAAGACAATATCAGACATCGGTAAAGGGATTAATTCACACTTGTTTTATTAATATTATGGTATCAATTGCAATATGTTGTCAGGTAAATATTTACGGTTATTATGGTCCAACCTATTAATTTTAATTACTTAGATAAATAATTATAATTATCTGGATAAAATTATTCGAATGATATTATAATAATTCATCTGTTACACGTTAATTTAAACATTTATTTTTTGTGTGTTATTTTTTTTTTTTTTTTAGATTTATATGCTCTTTACGTCAGAACGAAAAATAGATATTATTGCTAAATCGCTGGAAACGGTCCTTCCCACTTTGTGCTTTGGATCATGCTATTACAATTTATTACTTAATGCGACCATTGTTCGTGTTTTATTTCTTTTAATGTAATAAATAATTTTTGTCAGAGCGTGCAAGTAATAACTATATTTTTCTATCCCGTGCAAATATTAGATGAAGAAAATTCAACAACGTATGAAATGTGACTGGGATAATGTAGCGGATAAGCTGGAACTAAAAATATTGAAAAAATATGCCGCTATAAGCAGATTATGTACAATAACAATAATAAGTGAGTGAACAAAAAAAAATACATTCTGTTGCAAAGTGGTATGCATTATATCCTACTGTTTTTAAGGTCTAAATTTTGACTTTTATTTGACCTTTTCAGTCAGCTTTTATCTATATATTATCTTTTTGATATGTCCGTCTCAGTGGCGTATTATTCAATTCAATATTGGAATGATAAATAAAACTGAGTTAACATTACCGATATATTACGAATATTTTATGAACAATCAATTACTGTATTATTTCGGAAATTTTATTATATGTATATTTATTATCACTATTTGTATGGTAGGTGTTGCGAATTATTCTATGTTTATTGCAATAATACAACATGCCTGTGCGTTGCTTGACATCATCGTGTAAGTAATCAATGAAACGATTATGTCTTATACGAAATGTATAATTTTTTATATGAAATCTCTTTATTTAAATGTTACTCGTAGTATTTTTAAATAGATGGAGGACGAACGAAAGATATCAATCAAAATTATATTACAATTGCAAATCGTTTACCAGTGTAGAAGAAAATGAATGGATCATCGATGTAATCAAATTCTACACTAATACAATGGAGTTGGTATCAAATTATTTTTATATTTTTCTTTTTTTTTTTTTTTTTTTTTTTTTAATATTCCATAGAAGTAAAAAATCTTTAAAAATTAATCAAACAAATACTTTTTATTTTTTTTATTTGTATTCTCCTCAAGTTTTGTTAATTTAATCAAATTGTTTTATGAGACGGTAATTATATTCGAAGGATTTTACGCGATGATTTTCATTATGGTGGATTATTTCTACGTAAGAGAGACACATTTTCCAAAAATTTATCATTTTAAATATGTACGCTGTAATAAAAAAAAACTCCCAATGGCAATTCGTTTGTAGATATTCCAGATTCTTTCTTCTACTTTAAGTGCAAGCGAGAATCTAATAAGATTGTTTTACGTAATTGGATCTTTGTTTGTAATATATGCTTATGTCTATATTGGACAAAAATTAATAAATCATCATACGAATTTATTTATGAATTTGTAAGTATAACAATTACTCGTCTATGTGTTTTATACTTTTTTTCTCTGAGATCCTTCATTTTAAATAAATTATTAATATTTTTTCAGATGCCAGATACCGTTTTATTCCTTTTCCTTGAGTGCACAAAAAACCTATCTGTTTTTGATAGTGAATAGCATGAGACCATGTTATCTTTCTCTAAAAGGAGTAGTTTTAGTATCCCACAGTTTATTTGCCAAGGTATAATATATTTTCTTCGTATATAATTTAAAATATTCGAAAAAAAAAGAAAAGAAGGAGAAAGAAAAAGACTAAACAAATATGAATCTTCTTGTTTAGATTATGCGATTCTCATTTTCATTTACTACAGTATTTTATAACTTAGAATGATTATATAATACGGCTTTATAAATAAGATAATATAAAATTAATAATGATGCACTGTACCCGTTGAAATTGTACGATCTCAACAAAAGATAGTATTATTTTTTTTATATTATAGTATTTTTAATCAAATACGACAAACCTTACACTTAAAAAATACATTATTTTTACTTTTTAAATACGAAAGAGACAATACGTGACCAAGCCTAAGAAGATTAGTGACACATAGTTACAATATTTTACAGAACATCTTTTTGAAGTGTTATCGTACTTTTACATAGTTACAGCGAGTACGGTCCGAATCTTGTGACTCACCCTATATATACATAACCGTATTAAAAGAATGATATCCGAAACTTAAGAAAGGTGATAGCAGGAAATGGGAAGTCGTAATACGATAGAAGCCAAAGAATGATCGATACGTGTTTCTACCCCATGACCTCAAAGAAGGGTGTGGGTTTCCGTCGAAGACCCGATTAAGAAGGGAAAATAAAATCCACCTTCCCCCCCCCCCAGCCCCTACTTTTATTCTCGTACTTTAAGGTACGCAGAAAAAAAATATAAAAGATGGAACGGAAAACGATCGGGAGACAGACAACAACAAAAAAACGAAAGAGAGAGAGAGAGAAAAGAAAAAAGGTAAAATGAAAAGTTAAGAAAGAAAAGGAACGAAAATCAAAAGAAAAATGTTCTCTCTCTCTTCCTCTTCCTATTTCTCATTTCTTTTTATTCTTCGTTGAATGTCGAGGACCACCACCACCACCACCACCACCAGCTGCGATCGTGGTAAGAACAAAAAGAAACGTCTGCTGGGAAGTGGTCCTCGACGAATCAAAGAGCTTGCGTGGTAGAACCCTCCAAGCATCCCTTTCGCACGTATATTTATTGGCTAGTCATACGTACACGCGTCTCAATGTACAAGAGAGACGTAGTACGTGGCCAGCCACTCCTGTTCTCGTACGTACGTGACCGTGCCAAAACGTTTTCTTCTTTTCTTGTTTTTTTTTCTTTCTTTTTTTCTTTTTCTTTCTTTTTTTCCCTACTTGGCTAAACCACTTCTATGAGAGAAAGCACTCTTTTTCTTTTTCCCCTCCCTATCTCGACTTCCAACTTTTCAAGAGGTTTCAAACTAAGAGCTGTGGTTTGATAGCCAATAGGAGTGTTTCTTTACAATACATAGTAGTATCGTTGTTATATTTTATGGCAAATTATATATGACAAACACTGAAAGACAATTATTAAATTTATTTTTTTTTTCTATTTACTCTATCAAAAATAATCTTCAAGATAAAAAAATTGAAATATTTATTGTATTAGGTAAATAATGTCGAAGACAAATTTCTCAAATTTATTGGAATCAATGTGTGATTATTGCAAATTTGATCTCTTATCGTTTGATAATTGATTTATCTGCATATTTATTATAAATATATTGTAAAAAAAGAAAAAAGAAAAATATAAGATTAGTATAATTTCATATGACATAAGTAATTGAATAGGTTAAATCATATTGAGTATTAAATTGAATGAGGTCATTTTAGACCTGTATGTGTTAATAGAGACGGAAAATGGTACGACAGTGAGCTGCTTTGTTAAACAAAGAGAGACACGCGGATGAACGCAAAGGGACAGAATTCTAGCTACGTAATTACCTACGAACGGATACACTCGGGGATGTTTGCGGATGAGAGGTAAGATGACGTCACTAGATATATCCCTTTGAGCCCAAGAATGCGAGAGGCACTAGGGGAGAAATGGTGGAGCAAAAGGGGAGACATCCATCCACCACCCACCGTTCTAAATCGATTTCAGCACCGAACGTTTCTAACGAAACAAGAGGATCTAACGCAAAAGGTAATCGGGAACGTTTAAAAAATTCTACGCAGTGAAATTTAAAGATTATTTCTACGTCGGAAATTGAATCATGGTATGTATTATAATTTTCTTTATTTATACTCTGTCCCTTTCGGGTTTAAAGGGCTTCCGATACATTTTTCCTTTTTACAAACATTCAGAAATTCAAAAATTCAAACAAACAACTATTATATATATACTATCTTAATACATTTAAATTTTAAAACAAAACTGAAACTAAAACTAAATTTTATTCCTTTTTCTTTTTTTTTAAACTAACTAACAACATAACAATATTGGTATGTATTATATTTATATTATTTTATATTTCTTTATTTATCAATATTTATTTCTTGTTATGCAACAATGGGTTAATCTCGTCAAAAGAAAAAAAAGAAAAAGAATGCAAGAGATTGACTTTTATTAAACATATTAATTTTGTCTTTTTTTGTTATTGCATACAACGACCGTTGTTTGGTTGTTTATCTAACCAGGAATAAAAAAAAAGTATAACACTCTCTGTGTATCCAAAATACAAATAAGAAAACTCGCGCGATTTACTTTATCTATAAAACAACTGAGGAGGGGTTGGAAGAAAGATAAAAGATGGGCATGGGATTGGGGTAGAGAGAAAAGAAGATAAAATGTGGGTGGGCAAGCTCGTAAAATGTCGGACGACGTTGACCAAAAGATATACGTAGAGTTCTCGGCGTATATAAGTTTGAACGAACGAACGAATGAACGAACGACAAAGACAAAAGTTCAGATTGCGTATATTTTACGACTAGCTGTTCTTGATCTATATATATTACGTCTTTTTCTCTTTTTTTTCTTTTCTTTTTAACCGAATCTATGTTCGAAAAATGTTGATTCCTTGAAATTTATAACGATGTATCAGAAATTCTATATTCTTTAAAAATAACATACTGAAATTTCAAATAAATATTTCAAATAGTTTTAGAGTTACAGTATTCTAAAAAGTAGCCGATCAGGGATTAGAAAGCAATCATTTTATCTTAGAACGCGTTTTTCTCAAAACTACATATTTCAAATTGGCTGCAGTTGTAACTAGAAGAAGAATCATCCGATCGCTTTGATTTTTTTTGGTTATTTCGTATATGTTTCTCTGTACAATGACTTAAAAGTTTTACGATTGTATAAAAAATGTAATTTTGGCGGGCCAAAAATCATCAAAATTTTCAGCAAAATTCGATTTTTTTTTTTAAAAAAGTCTGCCATTTTGTTAAATTTTAATTTTTTTCACAATTTTATATCATTGTTTAAGCAATACTTTCTAGATTAACAGTATTTTTTTTTTTATTATTTCATCCACAGTGAAGGTCGGAATCACTGAAGCCGTTTAGGCCCTTTTTTTATAGTGAGTTGGGAGATAGTGAATAACTCGTTGAAAATTACCTTTTTTCATTTGAAAATTTTCGTGAACATTCGTTAATTACGTATAAATATATCCTCTAAATTTAAAAATATTTCATACAGTAGTTTTCTTGAAAAAAATTTCTAAAAATCACCTTTTTCTGAGGCGGTCACATTAGATGTGCCCCTTAAATAAAATAAATGTCAATGAAAAATAAAATATTTGCCGAGTATTCGAATGAATAAATAAGAAACTGATGTTTGAATTCATCAACGATAGGTGAGTTTTGTGTGATTTCGAATGCTTTGAATATAAATGGTACATAGAACGTTATCGTGAAATTATCGTTTGAAAGTGTAACTTCAGCCGATATTGTAGTAGGAGAATGATCATCAGCAGCCGCGAGAGTCGATGAGATTTCTCATTAGCGAGGGTAATTGATATTTGCCGGGGTGCTCGGTCAGTGGCATGCGGCTTGTGCTTGCGTTTGCCTGTCGCCACGTTGCTTGTCCACGGTTAGCCGCGTATTGTAATCCCCCTCTGATGTACAGGCTTCGTAGAAGCATTCCTGCGGAGGTCAATTAGAGGGGTTCGGCTCGTTACACGTGGCCGGAGGCGAAAACCAAAAGCCAAGGTGCATCCATTTCGGACCGCGTGAATTAGTGCACCGGTGTAATTAGAACAAGCAAGCAACGTATAGTCGACCAAAAAACAGATCAACTTTTGTTCTAAGTATTTTTTATTGTCAAATGTTAAGGGGCACACCTAGTGTGAAATTTTGAAAAAATTTATTCTTTTTTTTTTTTGCATATTTTAATATTCTATATTCTTTAACCCGTTGCCGCACACTTTTAATTTGATGATCGTGCTCAGAAACACACTTTTTTTTATTTCGGAGCGATATGGCATGCGAAAACGCATAAAAAAACAATTGATATGCTGTACCTTTCTTTTAATGTATTATTCAATAATTAACAAGTGTATGCGTTAGTACACTTCGTACTAACGCTATACTTTTTTTATTAATTAAAATGTGCACGACGACTATACTCGTCGTTTGTCTACATATCAACAAAGATCGGACGGCTATAGCCGTCATTTGCGGCAACGGGTTAAAAATAACATACTGAAATTTCAAATAAATATTTCAAATAGTTTTAGAATTACAATATTCTAAAAAGTAGCCGGTCAGGAATTAGAAAGCAATCATTTTATCTTTGAACGCATTTTTCTGAAAACTACATTTTTCAAATTGGCTGCAATTGTAACTCGAAGAAGAATTATCCGATCGCTTTGATTTTTTTTTCTGCTTATTTCGTATATGTTTCTCTGTACAATGATCTAAAAGTTTTACGATTGTATAAAAAATGTAATTTTGGCGGGCCAAAAATCATCAAAATTTTCAGCAAAATTCGATTTTTTTTTTAAAAAGTCTGCCATTTTGTTAAATTTTAATTTTTTTTCACAATTCTAGGTCATTGTTTAGGCAATACCTTCTAGATTAACAGTATTTTTTTTTTTTTGTATTTCATTCACGGTGAAGGCCGGAATCACTGCAGCCGTTTAGGCCCTTTTTTTATAGTGAGTTGGGAGATAGTAAATAACTCGTTGAAAATTACCTTTTTTCATTTGAAAATTTTAGTGAACATTCGTTAATTATGTATAAATATATCCTATAAATTTTAAAATATTTTATTCAGTAATTTCCTTTAAAAATATTCCCAAAAATTACCTTTTTTTTAGGCGGTCCCACTAGGTGTGCCCCTTAACATTATTATTCGATCGTTATTTTTTCTTTGATTCCGATCAAACGTATTTCTTCTTGTGTAAGATCCATTAGGATTGTTACATTACGCTAATTCATGCAGCCCATTGCATAAAAAAACTATTTAATATTTTTGTTAATTTGCTAGTTTTTAAAAATTTGTTAATTGTTTTTTCTTTTATTGGTAAAAAAATATAAGATCCATATTTGTATTACGTCGTTTCAACTATTATTCACCCCCGATCTTTATTCGAACAAGGATAATAAGGAGTATATATTGACACGTTCGCGGACAGTAAAAGTTTCAGCGAGAAAATAAAAATTGTGACAAATCACATTTTATTTTTCAATTAATTGTTATATCGAAAATTTGATTAAACACATTTTATATAAGGGCACTCAGATTAATCATAATATTAAAACATCAGTAGTTAGTTCATTACCATTACAGATATAATAATTACAAAAACTTAAAGTTATATATCAAATAAAATTCAAAATAATTGCCTTTCAAATTTGAATGCTATAGCATTCGTGTCATTCTACCTCACAATGAAAATGAATGCTATAGCATTCTTGTCCGCGAACGTGTTAATATACACGTATACATATATATTATATGTCATTCGTGAACGAAATTGAAAAATAAATTGGCAAAGTTTCTGATTGCAAAAAAAAAAAAAGGAAAGAAAAAAAGCATCATGGGTTTTGTTCGAAGAAAATTCTTCTTTGATTCGGACGTTTCGATTTAAAGAAAAAAACTGGGCACCAAGGGGCCACAACGAAGTCTTGTCCGAGTTGAATAGTTCGATCGGGAACCTTACATCTTACCGAATTCAACCTACGTAGAAAAGAAGAGAAAATGAGAGTTCTCTTTCTCTTTTTCTCTCTCTCTCTCTATTATTCGAATTTCAGAGTCTTCCTATCTATCGAATAGCTACTCTGCTGGCAGAACACCTTTTTATCCTCTCGTGGTACGAAAGAGGATCTGCCTATCAATGTAGTTGCCTTTCAGAGGATCAGAGGGACCTGCGTTACGTTCCTTCGAGAAATGAAAGAGATGCTGAAATGGAAAAAAGCCGAATATAAAGGATCAAAATGTAGATATATATATAAGAATATATGTGTGTTTAATTTATACACACAATATACTCGTATAGTACACAATATATTATAGGAATAAAGAATAAATTCAGACATTTTTTTCTATTGTTGAATTTTATGATAACGAATTTTCAATTGGTTCACGTAGAACGTTGTAGATACCTCCTTTCTACCCCTTTAACAATTTCAACTCACCCTTCCTATTCACCTACTTACCCCCCTGAAGCACAACCTCCTTGTGTGTTCACTCGAAAGATGTATATACATATGTATAGTTACGTTATACGTGGTTGTGTGTGTGTGTAAATGTGTGTCGTGCACGCGGTAGAGGAAAGCCACCCCGCACCATGGGAATATACCTTAATGGAAATCGAAAATACGACAAGCAAATGGAAATCGATGGTTCCAGTGATTTTCTACAGGCTTCTCTACGATATACATGAGAGAATCCTTATATATATATATTCTTATACAGTATATGGTGTTCTATAACTGAAAATAGGATTGAACATCTGGCGATTTTTATGCGAATAAATAAGCCGATAATGCGAAATACAATTTTTTTTTCGTTCGCATAATACATACTTTTAATTGTTAATTATCAGTTCTAAAAAAAACGTTTTTTCCTTTTTTATAACATAAATTCGGCTCATGATGAGTAAACTTGACGGATTAAACATGATCTGGTTCTAATAAAAGAAGAAGAAGACATCTTGTTATAAGTATCTTTTCGCTTCTGAATATTATTCTATAGTATGTTCGTATATGACGTTTCGAAGATGATGGATAAAAGAATAAAGAAGTATAAGCGAAAGAGAGAGAGAGAGAGAGAGAGAGAGAGAGAGAGAGAGAGAGAGAGAGAGAGAGAGAAAAAAGAAAGAAAACGCGAACTGATACTAACAGAGAAAAATCTGGAAATAAAAGTTCTGGTACGGCAGCAGGTAGAATATATCGAAAACAGTTCGATAGCTTCGCAGTGAAAAGTTTTACGGTTGGATAATAGAAAAAGTTTATATTTTCGTATTATGGCCACGAAGTGAGAGCCCGAATCTAACATGAACTATACGACGATGTTTCGCGTCCTCGAGGTTATTCGAACTATTGCACGTTTCTTTTTTTTTTCATTTGTGAAATTCGATCAAGTATCATCTTTCAATTCCCGACACTTTTTGCTTTTTGATGACTAAATGTCTGCGAATATATAAATTCTAATATGTCTCCGGGATCAAAATATTTGAACATATTTCAATTTATATATTATAAAATAGTTTATTATATTATAATTATATTATAATAATTTGAGATATCAGTTACCTTTCACTGAATATTTTAATTATCAGTGATAGAAACGAATTTTCGTTTAATCGATATCTAAAACCCATACATCGAAATTGTCATCGATTAAAATTCTTTGTTTTTTAAACAATTTTTCTTTCCTATTATTTCTTCATTTTTTCAAGTAAATAAAAAAAAAACAAGTAGTAATAATTTTCTTAATTGTATTATTAACATTTTGCTCTGTTTAATCTCGAGTCTTTGTCCTATATGAAAAGGATTATTATTATTATTATTATTATTAAATGGCGTTGGGAACTCGAAAGCTCATTGCCGCATAATGAAAAGGATTATAGGGTCAATAAAAAACTGCTCGTTGTTCTCTCTTTCTCTTTGTCCTTAGATCATTCTCATTGAAAGTGAGAAATAGGATAGAGAGAAAGAAAAGAGAATGAAATTGAAATGTTAGTAGTAGAAGTAGTAGTAGTAGTAGTAGTAGTAGTAGTAGTAGTAGTAGTAGCAGCAGCTAGCTAGCCGATTGTTCGTTTCACCCGAATGAAATTAATCCAATCGATGTTCCAGACGTAATCCGCACCTCTTCTTCTACCTTTGCGAACGAGTTACAATAGTTAGGATCGCTTTTTTGGATAATCCCAAATGAAAAAGTCAACGCATTTGAGAATTACGAATTAACGTTGCGTGGACAGTTTCAGTTGGATCAACCGAGCTTCAAAAGCTTCCAAAGCTTTATTTTACGTCTCCTTTGTCTGTCATCTTTCTCTCTTTTTTATCTAAAGAGTAAAAAAAACACACACACAAAAGAAAAATTGGCAAACTTCCGCCAATTCCCTCTCCGAGTTTCTTTCTTTTCTCATTGGTGGAGAGGGAAGCTTTCATCCATATAGGATTATCATCTTCCATTCTTCTCATTGAAAACACTTTGTGACACTATCCGTTTGTTAACACACACACATACACGTACAAAGAGGTAATAGGTTCAAATTGCCAGGGAATTTGAATTTCGCACAGATTAATGCCAATCGAGAACGACAAGTGATGAACGAGAGAGAGATAGAGAGAGAGAGAGAGAGAACAATAGAGATAAATAATATTCTAAGTAATGGGGGGGTTATACTATAATCATTTATAATGGAGCATAACAATATGATTATATTATTAATGTTTCTCGCCGTAACAGTATTCTGATGTAATTAAAATGATATCAATGATATTATTATATAGCACCATAGAATTTACGCGTGTATCGAATTGTACAATTTATCTATTAAACTATTCAGGATTTATCAATTAATCTTATAACAAATGCATATTTAAATATTTGTCCATAGTGACACGTTCGATCACCTCCGCGTTAATATTAAAATCATTCTATGTATTGTATTCGATAGTTTATATATTATCGCATCATTATTAGAATAAAAGATATGGAATATAGAATAGAATCGGGAGAAAACGTGGTTAGAAAGAAAGATCACTGATAGTAACCATTTCGAACAAGTTTTATATGTATAGGTGAGAAATACGATGCGTCGAGAAGAATCGATGTAATTTATAACAAAATGGTTCTAGAATCGACCATAAATTTCTTTATCGGATCGAATACGTCGCGGTGTGACGTTTGCTAAAATTCGCTTGCGTGAATCCAAAAGGGAAAGAGACAGAGAAATGCAGCCTAGAGAGTGGGGGGTGGGTGGGGGAGAAAAAAAAATAACAAAGAAGAAGGGAATGGAAGTACAGCGAGTAGGAAAACTCTCGCAATCGAAATGGTACGGTTCATTGGGCGGCCAATTGTTCGGATCCCGTCGATGAAATTTATTCGTTCGACGTTGCACTCGTAACACACACTCCCCCTACAAAAAAAACTGCAGTCAACCATTCGGTTAGTGGGTCCACGGTCCACTCGTAACTATCCTACAAAATTTCCCTACGCATATCTCTCTATTCTTTTTTCTGTTTTTCTTTTACAGAAAAACAGAGAGAGAGAGAGAGAGAGAGAGAGAGAGAGAGAGAGAGAGAGAGAGACAAACACTTTTCTCTTTCTCTTCTATCTCTTTCACATTGCACGAGTGATGTTTTCATTCGATTAAACGCAAATCGAACGTCATTTAATTCGTTCGACGAGAACACGGTTGATCGTCATTGCAATCGTGACGTCGATAACATTCGATTGAGTAAAAAAAATTCGATTTCACTGCGTCAAGTTGATTCGATTTAACTAGTTATTCTCTTGTACTACTCTCTCTCTCTCTCGTCGTTTTGTATTTCACACAATTTTGTTAAATAGATTAATAATTTTTGTTTACACGTAACAGTGACATACAAATGTTCACTTATGTTTTCTTCAACTTATGTTACGAATTTCGTTGCACGTTGTCGTACACTTAATCGATAATTTCGTGATGGTGATTATGTAGATAAGCAAAGAGAAAGAGAAAAATAAAGAGAGATTAGTTATCGCAAGTCGCGATAAAACGAGAATCACGCGAGGGTCTTTGCCAGCGCGCGCGAAAAATCTGGCAAATTGAAATTAAGCTTCTCATTTTTCAAGCTGCCACGCGCACGGAAGTTTCCTGCCATCGAGATTCGAGAAGGGGGAGAATGAAACTTAAAGTCGTCCTATCCTTATGTTAAAATGTGTATTATACGGCTCGTAATATCCGGGCAGGTGGGTGGGTGGAGCTTAGGGATTGTGGTGGTGGTGTCCCCAATCTTAATAATTTTGCGTAGAAAAATAAATCAAACGAAAGGAGGAGCAACATATTATTCGTTAATAAGTATTAGTATAATATTACAAAATACAAGATTTAATTACGTTGAATTATTTTACCAATAAAACAATCACTAGCTCGAAATAGTTTTATATATTTTAAATTATTATCTGGACACATCATTTTCAAAAAGCAGCACCCATTGTTAAACCGAATTCCAAGTTTATCGATGCGACTACTACTACTACTACTACTACTACTATTACTGCATACGCATACACACGCACATATGTAGGTATTTCTACATCCTAGTATCCTTTTGTCTTTGTCAGCGTATATAAAATGAAGTTACGAGCGTTTCGCAGCCGGTTAATCGTTTTGAAAGCTTACCCCCTCTCCCCATTCCCACCCCCAACCATTCCCCCTTCCACTATTGTGAGCTTTCTTAACGTTTATCTATTGCGAGACAAACGAGCTGATCGAAAATGTTCTCTTAAAGTCGTTATGTCGGAATTGAGGGCGAGTGTTTGAGGGAAAAATACGAAGGAAAAGTAAAACGAAAGAAAAAGTGAAAAGAAAAAGGCAGAATTAAGCAGAAAAACTAATCTAAAAACGAATCAATCAACGAATTGTTATTCTTAAACCAGTTGAATACAAAAAACAAAACGCGTTTGTAATGAAAATGACGAAGACTTGATGCGAACCATTGGCACTTAACAATAATTAATTAATTAAATCGTTAACGTGTACGTGATTATTAACGTCGAGATTTATTATAACATACGTGGAGGTAAACGTGTTAATTTAATAAAGAAAAAAAATTAAGTAGCATAACCGAACTCGAAGGACACTGACGGCATGAGAGAGAATGAAACGTGCATGTTTCGTTCTCGGGACACGAGTGAGACAGGGTCAGGTTCAAATTCTACGTCACGAGACCGGCTCGTGCCACTAATAATAGCTTTATCTACGGTGAAACGATGGCGAGGTTAGGGAAGACTTATTAAGGTTAATCATTTTGACGGTTACTCATATATCCAATGCTTACGAATCCTTAGTTTTACCTTATTACAAAATATATTGTTTCCTTTGACAAAATATAATAAAGCAGTTTCTTGATTTTATTTCAATTTGTTTCACCTACCCCCCTCACCTTTTTAATTTATTCAAGTGTTTTTTAACGAAATAAATAAATATACAATATTATTAAAAGATAAAATATATGGTAAAGAGAGAAAGAGAAAGAGAAAAAGAAAACATATGGCAAGAAAGTAATTGCGGATTTTGATTATAGATGTCTCACTCCCATTTTTATAATACTCGTTAATATTATGATTTCCTTTTTATTATATATGTTATCTGTAATCCTTACTTAATATTATGAAATCATTGCGCAGATATTATCTTAATGTTCTTTCTTTATTTGAATATTAATATGGAGTGCAAAAATGAACATTTTCGCAATATCTTGCTTTATTATTTCCGTAAAGGAAAGAACGCAAAGCAAGCCGCAAAAAAGATATGTGATGTGTATGGTGATGAAGCCCTTAAAGAAAGGCAATGTCAAAATTGGTTTGAAAAATTCCGTTCTGGAGATTTTTCTCTTAAAGATRASCAACGTTCARGTCGACCAGTTAAGCTGAATGAGGATGAAATCAAAACAATCATCGAAGCAGATCGTCACGTAACTACATGGGAGGATGCAGAGAAGGTAAATGTTTCACATACAACC
>NW_014570354.1:0-2227 GCF_001313835.1 Polistes canadensis
GAATTAACGCTTGATTGTAACCTATATTTTTCTAAAGCAAAATTCCATTCTCAGCTGACGTAGCGGTTTGGCACCGGAGTGTAACTAATATTTATTCGCACGTGCAAAACTAAGAAGTCAGCACATTCCTTTCTCACGGGTTGGTGATTGTTGGTAGTGGGGAAAGCACTTAGCGCGAGTAGGGGTACCTCCCAGTCAACCGTGCGGGACTCGACATTTGGAGCTTAGAGACTCCTCTCCAGTCAGTCTTCCGGCAACCTCGAAACTATTCACTCTTGAAGATATTAACCTAATAATAATTATCTCTTTTTAATATTACATACTCATAGGTTATGTGCCTAAGGGTCTCTCTTCCTCTAAAAAAGCCACAGACAACTCTTTAAGATTTGTCTCTTTATACGTTAAACAAGAAAAGTCTTTTTCAAGATACTTTTTTTATTTAGTTGGCTAGAAAGATAGACTTCTCCATTATTTTGTGTAATCAATTATTTAATTTTATATAAGAATATACTTTAGTTTTACCTGTGAAAAAGTGACATCATTCTATTGGATAAAAAACATATTACACCATAATCCTGCGACTGTTTAATCAACATAATCGATTCAGAAGCTGTTAGGTCCGTGGATTATTGGGAGTTGGCACAATTCGATTCGGAGGTCATCTTGATACTTTAACAAAGGTAAGTACACCTTATTCTTTTTGGAACTTACTAGTGGTGGCTCTTCTTGCCCGGATCCCTGGCAAAGTACCGACTCTACGGACTAACCAAAATTAGGGCAAATTTTTGTGGGGTTGTTCGCTTAATTGCGGGAACGTCATAAAAGCGTATACTTATAAGTAAAAAGTGTTATGTCCAATAAATTCTAGCAAATATCAATTACTTTTTAATTACTGTACTCAAAAAAAGAAAAAAAATTATTTTATTACAATTTTTTTTGGTTACTTATCGTGTAAAATTAAATTGTTTTTTCGACAACCCTCGATTCTTGTCAACCAAAAATTTATTCTGATAAGTTTCTAATAGCAAATATTTACCTTTACTAAAAAAATTTAATATATTTAAAAAGAAATTTTTTCTACTTTCTGGATAATTCGGAGTTAAAAATTTAAAAAATCAAAAAAAGTATTTTTAACAAAAGCTTGCAAATGTTTCCTTTAAAGCTTTAAAGCGTATACTTAAAAATAAAAAGTGTTAAGTCCTAATAATTTGGCAAACAGTTTTAATATTCTGACTATGCAGTTAAAAAAAAAAGAAAAATCATTTTACTACGCCTTTTTTTGATTACTTTAAGCAAAGAATTCAATTCTTTTTTAACAAAACTCAATTGTTTTAAACCTGACATTTATTTTGTCTTGTTTTTATTAGCACATTTTTACCTTTACAAAAAAGATTTAAAATATTTAAAACGAAATTTTTGCTACTTTCTGTAATAAAATGTAGTTCAAAACTAGCAGATACATAAAGAAATGCTATATAACAAAAGCTGTAAAACGTTTTATTTCAAGTTTTAAAGCGTATAATTACAAATAAAAAGTGTTACGTTCAATAAAATCTAAAAAATAACATTTATATTTCAACAACAACAGTCCAAAAAAAGGGAAAAAATCAGTCTATTACAACTTTTTATTGTTACTTTACGTGTAGAACTTAATTATTTTTCGACTACACTCGATTGTAGTAAACCAGACATCCATTCTGTTTAGTTTCTAATAGAACATTTTAACAGTCGCTAAAAAGTTTTAAATATATTTAAAAATATTTTTGCTACTTTCTGAGTTAAACAGTAGTTCAAAACTAGCTGATACATAAAGAAATGTTATTTGACAAAATCTGTAAAACGTTTCCTTTCAAGTTTTAAAGCGAATACTAACAAATAAAAAGTGTTACGTACAATAAAATAAAGCAAATAACATTTATATTTCAACCACTGCWGTCCAAAGAAAGGAAAAAAATCATTTTATTACATTTTTTTTTTACTTTACGTGAAGAATTCAATCCTTTTTCAACGAAACTCAATTGTAGTCAACCTGACATCTATTCTGTCTTATACTAATTGCACATTTTACCGTCACTATAAATTTTTCAATATATTTAAGAAAATTTTCGCTGCAATTTAAATAAACCGTAGTTCAAAACTTTTAGGTAAAGAAAGAAATTCTATATAACAAAAGCATTCAAACGTTTTCTTTCAAGTTTTAAAGAGTATACTAACAAATAAAAAGTGT
>NW_014570354.1:4015-7095 GCF_001313835.1 Polistes canadensis
ATTTCTTAGTTACTTTACGTGAAGAATTCAATTCTTTTTTAACGACAATCGATTGTAGTAAAACTGTAATTTAATCTGTTTTGTTTCTAGTAGCACATTTTAACAGTCGGTAAAAATTATCCTATATATATAGAAAGAATTTTTGGCTTTATTCTGAATTAAACCGTAGTTTAAAACTATCAGATACATAAAGAAATGCCATATAACAAATGCTGTAAAACGTTTTCTTTCAAGTTTTAAGGCGTATTCTAACAAGTAAAAAGTGTTACGTTCAATATAATCTAGCCAAGAACATTTATATTTCAACAACTGCGGTCCAAAAAAAGAAAAAAAATCTTTTTATTAAAACATTTTTTTTTTCTTACGTGAAGAACTCAATTATTTTTCAACGAAACTCGTTTGTAGTAAACCTGACATCCATTCTGTCTTGTTTCTAATAGCACATTTTTACCTTCAAAAAAAAGATTAAATATATATTTAAAAAGAAGTTTTTGCTACTTTCTGAATTAAACCGTAGTTCAAGACTATCAGATACATACAGAAATGCTATATAACAAAAGCAGTAAAACGTTTTCTTTCAAGTTTTAAACCGTGTACTAACAAATAAAAACTGTTGCGTTCTATAAAATCCAGCAAATAACATTTATATTCTACCAACTGCGGTCCAAAAAAAGAAAAAAAATCATTTTATTACAACATTTTTTGTGTACTTTAAGTAACTAACTCAATTCTTTCACAACGAAACTCGATTGTAGTAAACCTGACATCCATTCTGTCTTGTTTCTAATAGCACATTTTTACCTTCACAAAAAACATTTAATATATTTAAAAAGAAATTTTTGCTACTTTCTGAATTAAACCGTAGTTCAAAACTAGCAAATACATAAAGAAATGCTATATTACAAAAGCTGTAAAACGTATTTTTTTAAGTTCTAAAGCGCATACTAGCAAACAAAAAGTGTTACGTTCAATAAAATCTAGCAAAGGACATTTATATTGCAACAACAGCAGTCCAAAAAAAGGAAAAAAATCATTTCATTACAACATTTTTAGGTTACTTTAAGTAAAGAACTCAACTATTTTTAAGGAAACTCGATTGTAGTGAACCGGACAATTAATATGTTTAGTTTATAGTAGCACATTTTAACCGTCGCTAAAGATATTTAAATGTATTTAGAAAGAAATTTTTGCTACTTTCTAAATTAAACCGTAGATCAAAACTAGCAGATACATAAAAAAATGCTATAAAACAAATGCTATAAAACATTTTCTTTCAAGTTTTAAAGCGTATACTGTTAAGTAGAAAGTGGTCTGTCCAATTATTTAAGCAGATATTATTTACTTTTCAACAACTGCAGTTGTAGAAAGAGAAAAAATCATTTGATTATAACTTTGTTTGGTTACTTCACGTGTACAATTAAATTTTCTTTAAATAAAATTCTTTTGTATTCCACCAAACATCTATTCTGTTAAGTTTTTAATAGCACATTTTTGCCTTCTCAAAAAAAGTCAATATATTTAAAAAGGAATTTCTGCAACTTTCTGAATTAAACCGTAGTTCAAGACACTTAGATACATAAAGAAATGCTATATAACAAAAACTGTAAAACGTTTTCTTTAAAGTTTTAAACCGTGTACTAACAAATAAGAACTGTTGCGGTTAATAAAATCCAGCAAATAACAATTATATTTCACCAAATAGGGCCAAAAAAAAGAAAAAAAATCATTTTATTAGAACATTTTTTTTTTTACTTTACGTGAAGAACTCAATAGTTTTTCAACGAAACTCGATTGTAGTAAGCCTGACATCCATTCTGTTTTGTTTCTAATAGCACATTTTTACCTTCACAAAAAACATTTAATATATTTAAAAAGAAATTTTTGCTACTTTCTGAATTAATCCGTAGTTCAAAACTAGCAAATGCATAAAGAAATGCTATATAACAAAAGCTGTAAAACGTATTTTTTTAAGTTTTAAAGCGCATTCTAGCAAATAATAAGTGTTACGTTTAATAAAATCTAGCAAAGAACATTTATATTGCAACAACAGCAGTCCAAAAAAAGGAAAAAAATCATTTTATTACAACATTTTTTGTGTACTTTAAGTAAAGAAATCAATTCTTTCCTAACGAATCTTGATTGTAGTACACCTGACTTCAATTCTGTCTTGTTACTAATAGCACATTTTTAACTTCACAAAAAAGATTTAATATATTAAAAAAAAGTTTTTGCTACTTTCTGAATTAAACCGTAGTTCAAAACTATCAGATACATAAAGAAATGCTATATAACAAATGCTATAAAACATTCTCTTTCACATTTTAAAGCGTATACTATTAAGCAGAAAGTGGTCTTTCCAATAAATTTAAGCTGATAATATTTACTTTTTAACAACTGCAGTAGAGTAAAGAGAAAAAATCATTTGATTATAACTATGTTTGGTTACTTTACGTGTACAATTAAATTTTCTTTCGATAAAATTCTACTGTAGTCAACCAAACATCTATTCTGTTAAGTTTTATATAGCACATTTTTACCTTCTCAAAAAAAGTCAATATATTTAAAAATAATTTTTGCTACTTTCTGAATTAAACCGTAGTTCAAGACTATTAGATACATAAAGAAATGCTATATAACAAAAGCTGTAAAATGTTTTCTTTCAAGTTTTAAACCGTGTATTAACAAATAAAGACTGTTGCGTTCAATAAAATCCAGCTAATAACGTTTATATTCCACCTACTGCGGTGCAAAAAAAAAAAAAAATTATTTTATTAGAACAATTTTTTTTTACTTTACGTGAAGAACTCAATTATTTTTCAACGAAACTCGAATGTAGAAAACCTGACATTCATTCTTTCTTGTTTCTAATAGCACATTTTTACCTTCACAAAAAACATTTAATATATTTAAAAAGAAATTTTTGCCACTTTCTGAATTAAACCGTAGTTCAAAACTAACAAATACATAAAGAAATGCTATATAAAAAACCTGTAAAACGTTTTCTTTTAGGTTTTAAAGCGCATACTAACAAATAAAAAGTGTTACGTTCAATAAAATCCAGCAATTAAAACTTATATTTC
>NW_014570354.1:7334-9663 GCF_001313835.1 Polistes canadensis
TTCTTTTTCAACGAAACTCGATTGTAGTAAACTTGACATCCATTCTGTCTTTTTTCTAATAGCACATTTAAACCTTCACAAAAAAGATTTAATATATTTAAAAAGAAATTTTTGCTACTTTTTGAATTAAAATGTAGTTCAACACTATCAGATACATAAAGAAATGCTATATAGCAAAAGCTGTAAAACGTTTTTATTCAAGTTTTAAGGCTTATACTAACAAATAAAAAATGTTACGTTTAATAAAGTCTAGCAAATAACATTTATATTTCAACAACTGCGGTTCAAGAAAAGGGAAAGACTAATTCTTTTACAATATTTTTAAGTTACTTAACGTAAAGAATTCAATAGTTATTTAACGAAACTCGATTTTAGTAAACCTGACATTTAATCTGTTTTGTTTCTAGTAGCATAATTTAATTGTCGCTAATAATGTTTAAATATATTTAGAAAGAAATTTTTGCTACTTTCTGAATTAAACTGTAGTTCCAAACTATCAGATACATTAAGAAATGCTATATAACAAAAGCTATAAAACATTTTCTTGGAAGTTTGAAAGCGTATACTATTAAGTATAAAGTGTTATTTCTAATAAATTTTTGCTGATATCGTTTACTTTTCAACAACTGCGGTAGAAGAAAGAGAAAAATTTATTTTATTACAACTATGTTTGGTTACTTGACGTGTACAATTTAATTTTTTTTCGATAAAATTCTATTGTAGTTCAAAAAACATATATTCTGTTAAATTTTGTTAGTACATTTTGATCTTCAAAAAAAAAATTAAATATATTTAAAAAGAAATTTCTGCTACTTTCTGAATAAAACCGTAGTTCAAAACTTTTAGATACATAAAGAGATGCTATATAACAAAAGCTATAAAACATTTTCTGTCAAGTTTTAAAGCGTATACTAATAAGTAAAAATTGTTATGTCTAATTAAATTCAGCAAATACCATTTATATTTCAACGACTGCAGTCCAAAAAAAGAATAAGAATCATTTTATTACAACATTTTTTGGTTACTTTAAGTGTAGAACTAAATTCTTTTTCAACAAAACTCGATTGTAGTAAACCTGACATCCATTCTGTCTTGTTTCTAATAGTACATTTTTACCTTCACAAAAAAGATTTATTATATTAAAAAAAAGTTTGTGCTACTTTTGGAATTAAACCGTAGTTCAAAACTATCCGATACATATAGAAATGCTATATAACAAAAGATTTAAAACATTGTCTTTCAAGTTTTAATGCGTATACTAACAAATAAAAAGTGTTATGTTTAAATAAATCCAGCAAATAACATTTATATTTCAACAACTGCAGCCCAAAGAAAGAAAAAAAATCATTTTATTACAACATTTTTGTGTTACTATACGGGAAGAACTCTATTCTTTTTCAAAGAAACTCGATTGTAGTAAACCTGACATACATTCTGTCTTGTTTCTAATAGCACATTTTTACCTTCACAAAAAAGATTTAATATATAACAAAGAAATTTTTGCTACTTTCTGAATTAAACCGTAGCTCAAAACTATTAGATTCCCAAAGAAATGCTATATAACAAAAGCTATATACTTTTTCTTTCAAGTTTCAAAGCGTATACTAACAATTAAAAAGTGTTACGTTCAATAAAATCCAGCAAATAACAACAATATTTCAACAACTGCAGTCTAAAAAAAGAAAAAAAATCATTTCATTACAACACTTTTAGGTTACTTTACGTGAAGAACTAAATTCTTTCCAACAACAATTGATTGTAGTAAACCTGACATCCATTCTGTCTTGTTTCTAATAGCAAATTTTTACCTTCACAAAAAAGATTTATTATATTAAAAACAAGTTTTTGCTACTGTTTGAATTAAACCGTAGTTCAAAACTATCAGATACATAAAGAAATGTAATATAACAAATTATTTACAACATTTTCTTTCAAGTTTTAAAGCGTATATTAATAAATAAAAAGTGTTATGTCCAATTAAATCCAGCAAATAACATTTATATTTCAACAACTGTAGCCCAAAGAAAGAAAAAAAATCATTTTATTACAACATTTTTTCGTTACTTTTCGTAAAGAACTCTATTCTTTTTCAACGAAACTCGATTGTATTTAACCTGACATCCATTCTGTCTTGTTTTTAATAGCACATTTTTACCTTTACAAAAAAGATTTAATATATAAAAAAGAAATTTTTGCTACATGTTTAATTAAACCGTAGTTCAAAACTATTAGATACATACAGAAATGCTATATAACAAAAGCTATAAAACTTTTTCTTTCAAGTTTGAAAGCGTATACCAACAAATAAAAAGTGTTACGTTCAAAAAAA
>NW_014570354.1:9845-12032 GCF_001313835.1 Polistes canadensis
AACAAAAGCTGTAAAACGTTTTCTTTCAAGTTTTAAAGCGTATACTAACAATTAAAAAGTTTTAAGTTTAATAAAATCCAGCAAATAACATTTATACTTCAACAACTGCAATCCCAAAAAATGGAAAAAATCATTTCAATACAACATTTTGGGGTAATTTTAATTATAGAACTTAATTCTTTTTCAACGAAACTCTATTGTAGTAAACGTGACGTTTAATCTGTATTGTTTTTAGTAGCCTATATTAACCGTCGCTAAAAAGATTTATTATATTTAAAAATAAATTTTTTCTATATTGGGAATTAAACCGTAGTTCAAAACTATGAGATACATAAAGAAATGCTATATAACAAAAGCTATAAAACATTTTCTTTCACGTTTTAAAGCGCATACTAACAAATAAAAAGTGTTACGATCAATAAAATCCAGCCAAAAAAACATTTATATTTCAACAACAGCAGACCAAAAAAGGGAAAAAAATCATTCTATTTCAACATTTCTAAGTTACTTTACGTGAAGAATTCATTTCTTTTTCAACAAAACTCTATTGTAGTAAACCTGACATTTAATCTGTTTTGTTTCTAGTAGCACATTGTAACCGTCGCTAAAAAGATTTAATATATTTAAAAAACAATTTTTGCTACTTTCTTAATTAAGCAGTAGTTCAAACTATCAGATACATAACGAAATGCAATAAAAAAATAGCTATAAAACATGTTCTTTCCAGTTTTAAAGCGTGTACTAATAAGTAAATAGTGTTTTGTCCAATTAAATTCAGCAAATACCAATTATATTTTAACAAACGCGGACCAAAAAAAGGAAAAAAATCATTTTATTACAACATTTTTTGGTAACTTTACGTGAAAAACTCTATTCTTTTTTAACAAACTCGATTGTAGTAAACTTGACACCAATTCTGTCTTTTTTTTAATAGCACACTTTTACCTTCACAAAAAAGATTTAATATATTTAAAAACAAATTTTTGCTACTTTCTGAATTAAACCGTAGTTCAAAACTGTCAAATACTTAAAGAAATGCTATAAAAAAGCTGTAAAACGTTTTCTTTCATGTTTCGAACCGTGTACTAACAAATAAAAACTGTTGCTTTCAATAAAATCCAGCAAATAACATTTATATTTCAACAACTGCAGTCCAAAAAAAGAAAAAAAATCATTTCAATACAACATTTTTTGGTTACTTTACGTGAAGAACTAGTTTCTTTCCAACAAAACTCGATTGTAGTAAACCTGACATCCATTCTGTCTTGTTTCTAATAGCAAATTTTTACCTTCAAAAAAAAGATTTATTATATTAAAAAAAGATTTTGCTACTGTTTGAATTATACCGTAGTTCAAAACTATCAGATACATAAAGAAATGCTATATAACAAATGATTTAAAACGTTTTCTTTCAAGTGTCAAAGCGTATACTAACAATTAAAAAGTGTTACGTTCAATAAAATCTAGCAAATAACATTTATATTTCAACAACTGCAGTCCAAAAAAAAAAAAGAATCATTTTAATACAACATTTTTTAGTTACTTTACGTGAAGAACTAAATTCTTTCCCACAAAACTCGATTGTAGTAAACCTGACCTCCATTCTGTTTTGTTTCTAATAGCAAATTTTTACCTTCAAAAAAGGATTTATTATATTAAAAAAAGTTTTTGCTACTGTTTGAATTAAACCGTAGTTTAAAACTATCAGATACATAAAGAAATGCTATATAACAAAAGATTTAAAACGTTTTCTTTCAAGTGTCAAAGCGTATACTAACAATTAAAAAGTTTTACGTTCAATAAAATCTAGCAAATAACTTTTATATTTCAACAACTGCAGTCCAAAAAAAAAAAAGAATAATTTTAATACAACATTTTTTGGTTACTTTACGTGAAGAACTAAATTCTTTCCAACAAAACTCGATTGTAGTAAACCTGACATCCATTCTCTCTTATTTCTAATAGCACATTTTTACCTTCACAAAAAAGATTTATTATATTAAAAACAAGTTTTTGCTACTGTTTGAATTAATCCGTAGTTCAAAACTATCAGATACATAAAGAAGTGCTATATAAGAAAAGCTGTAAAACGTTTTCTTTCAAATTTTAAAGCGCATACAAACAAATATAAAGTGTTATGTCCAATAATTTTTAGCTGACGTAATTTACTTTTTAATAACTGCAGTC
>NW_014570354.1:12592-13648 GCF_001313835.1 Polistes canadensis
CGAATCTCGACTGTAGGAAACTTGACATCCATTCTGTCTTGTTTTAATAGCCAATTTTTACCTTCACAAAAAAGATTTAATATATTTAAAAAGAAATTTTTGCTACAATCTGAATTAAACAGTAGTTCAGAACTAGCAAATACATAAAGAATTTCTATATAAAAAAAGCTGTAAGACGTTTTCTTTCGAGATTTAAAACTCATACTAACAAATAAATAGTGTTACGTTCAATAAAATCCAGCAAATAACATTTATATTGTAACAACTGCAGTCCCAAAAAAGGAAAAAAATCATTGTATTAGAACATTTTCTGGTTACTTTACGTGAAGAATTCAATTCTTTTTCATCATAACTCGATTATGGTCATCCTGACATCTATTCGTTTTTGTTACGTATAGCACATGTTACCGTCACAATAAATTTTTCAATATTTTTATGAAAAATTTTCGCGGCTTCCTTAATTAAACCGTAATTCAAAACTGTCAGATACATAAACAAATGCTGTATATCAAAAGCTGTAAAACGTTTTTTTCAAGTTTTAAAGCGTATACTAACGAATAAATGTGTTAAGTTCAATAAAATCTAGCAAATAACATTTATATTTTAACAACTGCAGTCCAGAAAAAGGAAAAAAATCATTTTATTACAACATTTTTTGGTTATTTAACGTGAAGAATTCAATTCGTTTTTAACGAAACTCGATTGAAGTAAACCAGATATTAAATCTGTTTTGTTTCTAGTAGCACATTTTAACTGTCGCTAAGAAGATTTAATATATTTCAAAAGAAATTTTTGCTACTTTCTGAATTAAACCGTAGTTCAAAACTAGCAGATACATAAAAAAATGCTATATATCAAAAGTTATAAAACATTTTCTTTCAAGTTTTAAAGCGTATACTATTAAGTGGGAAGTGTTATGTCCAATAAATTTTTGCTGATATCATTTACTTTTCAACAACTGCAGTCGAAAAAGGAGAAAAAATCATTTTATTACAACTATGTTTTTTTACCTCACGTTTACAATTAAATTTTTTTTTGTTAAAATTCTATTGTATT
>NW_014570354.1:15157-16236 GCF_001313835.1 Polistes canadensis
TAATATATTTAAAAAGAAATTTTTGCTACTTTCTGAATTAAACTACAGTTCATAACTAGCAAATACATAAAGAAATGCTATATAACAAAAGCTGTTAAACGGTATCTTTCAAGTTTTAAAGCGTATACTAACAAATAAAAAGTGTTACGTTTAATAAAATCAAGAAAATAAAATTTATATTTCAACAACTGCAGTACAAAAAAAGAGAAAAAACAATTCTATTACAACATTTTCACGTTACTTTACGTGGAGAGTTTTATTCTTTTTCAACGAAACTCGATTTTAGTAAACTTGACATTTAATTAGTTTTGATTCTAGTAGCACATTTTAACCATCGTTAAAAATGTTTAAATATATTTAGAAAGAAATTTATGCTACTTTCTAAATTAATCCGTAGTTCAAAACTATCAGATACATAAAGAAATGCTATATAACAAAAGCTGCAAAACGTTTTCTTTTAAGTTTTAAAGGGTATACTAACTAATAAACAGTTTTATGTCCAACTAAATCCAGCAAATAACATTTATATTTCAACAGCTGCAGTCCAAAGAAAGACAAATAATCATTTTGTTACAACATTTTTTTGTTACTTTACGTGAAGAACTTTATGCTTTTTCAACGAAACTCGATTATAGTAAACCTGAGATCCATTATTTCTTTTTTCTAATAGAACATTTTTACCTTTACAAAAAAGATTTAATATATTTCAAAAGGAATTTTTTCTACTTTCTGAATTAAACCTTAGTTAAAAACTATCAAATACATAAAAAAACTCTATTTAACAAAAGCTGTAAAACGTTATCTTTCAAGTTTTAAAGCGTATACTAACAAATAAAAAGTGTTACGTTAAATAAAATCAAGCAAATAACAATTATATTTTAACAACTGCAGTACAAAAAAAAGGAAAAAATCATTCTATTACAACATTTTTACGTTACTTTACGTGGAGAATTTAATTATTTTCAAAGAATCTCGGTTTTAGTAAACCTGATATTTAATCTGTTTTGTTTCTAGTAGCACATTTTAACAATCGTTAATAATATTTAAATATATTTAGAAGGAAATTTTGGCTACTTTCT
>NW_014570354.1:16592-19776 GCF_001313835.1 Polistes canadensis
AGCAAAAAAAATTTACATTTCCACAACTGTAGTCCAAAAAGATGAAAAAGATCATTTCATAATACCATTTTTTGTTATTTTAATTATAGAACTTAATTCTTTTTCAACGAAACTCTATTGTAGTAAACCTGAAGTTTAATCTGTATTGTTTCTAGTAGCACATATTAACCGTCGCTAAAAAGATTTAAAATATTTAAAAAAAATTTGTGTTACTTTCTGAATTAAACCGTAGTTCAAAACTAGCAGATACATAGAGAAATGCTATAAAACAAACGCTGGAAACCTTTTTCTTTCAAGTTTTAAAACGTATACTAAAAAATAAAAAGTGTTAAGTTTAATAATATCCAGCAAATAACATTTATATTTTATCAACTGCAGTCCGAAAAAAGGAAAAAAATCATTTTATAACAACATTTTTTAGTTACTTTACGTGAAGAATTCAATTCTTTTTTGAATAAAATCGATTGTAGTCAACCTGACATCTGCTCTGTCTTGTTACTAATACCACATTTTAACGTCACTGTAAATATTTCAATATATATTTAAAGAAAAATTTTCGCTGCTTTTTGAATTAAACAAAAATTTAAAACTATCAGATACGTAAAGTAATGCTATATAACAAAAGCTGTAAAACATTTTCCTTCAAGTTTTAAAGCGTATACGTACAAATAAAAAGTGCTGCATCCAATAAAGTCCAGCAAGTAATATTTACAATTTAAAAACTGCAGTCCAAAAAAAGGAACAAAATCATTTTATTACAACATTTTTTCGTTACATTACGTGAAGAATTCAATTCTTTTTTAACTAAAATCGATTGTAGTAAACCTGACATCAAATCTGTCTTGTTTCTAATTGCACATTTTTACCTTCACAAAAAAGAATTAATATATTTAAAAAGAAATAATTGCTACTTTCTGAATAAAACCGTAGATTAAACTATTAGATGCATAAAGAAATGCTATATAACAAAAGCTGTAAAACATTTTTTTTCAATTTTTAAAGCGTATACTAATATGTAAAAAGTTTTGCGTTCAATAAAATCCAGCAAATAACATTTATATTTCAACAACTGCAGTCTAAAAAAAAGAAAAAAAGCATTTTATTTAAACATTTTTTGGTTACTTTACGTGAAGAACTCATTTCTTTTTTAACAAAACTCGTTTGTAGTAAAATTAACATATATTCTGTCTTGCTTCTAATAGCACATTTAACTTTAACAAAAAAGATTTATTTTATTTAAAAAAATTCTTGCTACTTTCTAAATTAATTTGTAGTTCAAAACTATCAGATACATAAAGAAATGCTAAATAACAAAAGCTGTAAAACGTTTTCTTTCAAGTTTTAAAGCGTATACTAACAGAGAAAAAGTGTTACGTTTAATTAAATCCAGCAGATAACATTTATATTGCAAATACTGCGGACCAAAAAAATGAAAAAAAATCATATAATTACAACATTCTTCGGTTACTTGACGTAAAAAATTCAATTCTTTTTTAACGAAATTCGGTTGTAGTAAACCTGACATTTATTATGTTTTGATTTTAGTAGCACATTTTTACTGTCGCTAGAAATTTTTACATATATTTCTAAAGAAATTTTCTCTACTTTTTGAATTAAACCGTAGTTCAAAACTATCAGATACATAATGAAATGCTATATAACACAAGATGTAAAACGTTTTCTTTCAAGTTTTAAAGCGTATACTAACAAATAAAAGTGTTGCTTTCAATAAAATCCAGCAAATACCATTTATAATTCAACAACTGCAGTCCAAAGAAAGAAAAAAAATCATTTTATTACAACATTTTTTGGTTACATTACGTGAAAAATTCAATTCTATTTTACCGAAACTCGATTAAAGTCAACCTTACATCTGTTCTGTCTTGTTTCTAATACCACATTTTTACCGTCGCTAAAAATGTTTAAATATATTTAAAATGAAATTATTGCTACTTTCTGAATTAAACCGTAGTTCAAAACTGTCAGATACTTAAAGAAATTCTATATAAGAAAAAATGTATAACGTTTTTTTTAAGTTTTAAAGCGTATACTAACAAATAAAAAGTGGTACGTTCAATAAAATCCAGCAAATGACATTTATTTTTTAACAACTGCGGTCCGAAAAAAGGAAAAAAATCATCTTACTACAACATTTTTTAGTTACTTTACGTGAAGAATTCAATTCTTTTTTTACTAAAATCGATTGTAGTCAACCTTACATCTATTCTGTGTTGCTACTAATACCACATTTTAACGTAACTGTAAATTTTTCAATATATATTTAGGAAAAATTTTCGCTGCTTTTTGAATTAAACAGAAGTTCCAAACTATCAAATACATAAAGAAATGCTATATAAGAATAGCTGTGAAACGTTTTTTTTAAGTTTTAAAGGGTATACTAACGAATAAATAGTGTGGCGTTCGATAAAATCCAGCAAATAACATTTATAATTTAAAAACTGCAGTCCAAAAAAAGGAAAAAAATCATTATAATACAACATTTTTTGGTTACTTACCGTGAAGAATTAAATTCTTTTTCGACAAAACTCGATTGTAGTAAACCTAACATCCATTCTGTATTGTTTTTAATAGCACATTTTTATCTTTACAGAAAAGATTTAATATATTTAAAAAGAAATTCTTGCTTCTTTCTGAATAAAACCGTAGTTCAAAACTAGCAGATACATAAAGAAATGCTATATAAAAAAGCTGTAAAACATTTTTTTTCAGGTTTTAAAGCGTATACTAATATGTAAAAAGTGTTATGTCTAATAATATCCAGCAAATAACATTTATATTGCAAATACTGCGGTCAAAACAATGGAAAAACTTCATTTTATTACAACATTTTTTGGTTTCATTACGTGAAGAATTCAATTCTATTTTACCGAAGCTCGATTGTAGTAAACCTGACATCCATTCTGTCTTGTTTCTAATAGCACATTTTACCCTTCACAAAAAAAATTTAATATATATAAAAAGAAATTTTTTCTACTTTCTTAATTAAACCGAAGTTTAAAACTATTAGATACATAAAGAAATGCTATATACAAAAAGCTATAAAGTATTTTCTTTCAAGTTTTAAAGCGTATACTAATAAGTAAAAAGTGTTATATCCAATTAAATCGAGCAAATAACATTTATATTTCTACTACTGCGGTCCAAGAAAAGGAAAAAAATCATT
>NW_014570355.1:0-6072 GCF_001313835.1 Polistes canadensis
AAAAAAAAAAAAAAAAAAAAAGGGTTGCGTCCTGGTTCCGTCCCGTCCCGTCGCGTCCCGTTCTGTTCTCTTCTGTTTTGGTAGTTCGCATTCGGGAAATATTTCTTCTAACTCTTAGTAATTATTTTTATACGCGATGACGGAAATGAAAAGATGAGAGAGAAAGATAGATGGGATGTGTAAAAATCGTGAGAGATTTTTTTCCTCCACCGCGAATGTAAAAATATCTTACATTAGAAGTTTCGAAATCTTATGTTTAAATTAATTAATCTATGAAATAAAAATATATTTTATTAATTATATCGTAAGATTAAATAGATATTGTAATTGATTTTTTAATTATATATTTTTACATATGAAACTCGGTGATTTAAATTATTTATTTAATGTTATTCTTAAAAAGTATAGGAAAGTTATGAAAATTAGGATCATACATGAACGTGTTTAAATATACGATATAAATGACTACTAATAATTGTGTTAAATTTGATTAAAAATATGCGTGTTGTACGTATGTGTCTTTATAAAAGTATACACAATCATTAAAATAATAATTTATTTAGTGTTATATTTAACAAAAAAAAAAAAAAGATGAATTAATTGAAATAAAAATGTACAATTCTTAGGAAAAGTTTTATTTTCCTTTGACGTGCGTATTCTCGCGTAGATACAGTCATTAAAATAATTTATTTAGTAGTATACTTGGAAAAGAGAAGAATCGAGAATTCAGGATCGGACAATCAGGAAACGTAAAGGCTAGCAGCGCCTACATTCGTGGAATCTTACTCTTTCAGCATAATCGTAAATATATATATATATATATTATATGTACATATAAAACGTTTCAAGGCACATCCACCTAATCGGCATTACCTAACCTCGGAGATTTACGTGATCGTCTCCCGCTTTTACGAGAGTACGTGTATATATTCTCTTTCTCTTTCTCTTTCTCTTTCATTTTATCTCTCTATCTTTATCATACTTTAGCAAAAGATACAACGTTACAAAACAAGTTGCAAATACTATCCACACATATCAACTCATCTACTTAAAATCAATTAATCTAATGTTCACCTACGAATAAACAGTTTATCTACAATACACACACACACAAACACATACACAAACATATATAATATATATATATATATATGCACATCACATTTGTATAAAGGTATTTAATAAAAGAAAAAAAAAAATTGTTTAATTCCGTATTTATATGGCACGATAATCTGATCAGTATAATTCCATTGAAAATGGTCAATTGTATCTATTAGAAAATTTCCTCGTTGATGACGATGACTTTTTGATTTTACAACGATTACGAGAGTCTTGTTACGTGCCAATGGTTTCTGGTTTCTCTTATTAATGATCCATAATGATTAAACTAATCGATTGGATTATGAATATACATGAATTTAAGAAGAAGAATACAATACGAATGGATTCATTTCTATTCTCTTTCCCATATACTTTTTATTTGTTTTTTTTTACCTAACATATTTTTATTTATTTTATCAACATATTATATTTATCTATCTATCTATCTATCTATATCTTGCTTTCTCTTATGATTACTTGAAAAAAGATTTTAAACGATAGCGTTCTCTTAACTATATACTTACGTCATGTGTATATATATATATATATATATATATGTATATGTATATTATATATAGATTTTATATATAAATGAATGTCGATTGTGAACGATTTTGAACGATCATTACAGAACTCTATCGTCGACTCGTTAACGATAAAAAGGAAGCTCCTGGTTAACTGAAAATATAAAAATTTTCCGATGTACTCTTTACTATCTTTTCCTTTTTCATTTTTTTTCCTGTCTCTCTCTTTTTTCAGATATATTAAAAAGAGATATGAAATAAAAACCGATCCATTTTTAGTGATTATCTTTTCTTTCTTTCCTCCGATCCACACGTAACTCCTAAATCGCGTATTAAATTATCAAATTATCAAGTTCCATTTAACGTTTAAATTAATTGTGTCTCTTGAAATTTACGTTTAAAATCAAAATTATGCGAATTTTTCTTTACGAAACTTTAGAGTATAATATGTTAAAACAATATTATCTCCGAATTAATAATCTCAATTAATTATAAGTGTTCGATCAATTGTAAATGAAAATATGTAAAAATAATTAGATAAATTAAATATCCAATCCCCCATTAAATTAAAATCGTCGATCGAAATGTGATATACGAGGAAACAAAAGAAATAGAATCAAATTCTTTCGCGAAACTTTTCAAATTCACTAGTAAATCGTTCTACATTGAAAAAATACGTAGAAAAATGCAAAAAAAAATCAAAATAATTACGAATACTCTGACGAATGAGAGTTTTAAACAGGAAACGTAGAAGAAAAAAATACTATAAAAAAGATAAATAAATGTACTCTTCATATACATATATATATAAAAGCATAAAAAAAAAGGACCGAAATCGGCGCCTATGTATCATACACCTGTGCATAGGAGTGCCGCGTAAAGTGCAACCGCACGATTCGCGCCGAAGCACTCGGTTATCCTTTCGAAAAGGACTATGAAGAGTAAAGGAAGAAGAAGAAGAAGAAGAAGTAGAAGAAGAAGTAGAAGAAGATAGTAGGATGGTGAGGGGGCCAGGGGGAGGTACTAAAGGGGGGAAAATCGTTGCTGGGGATTACCCGTTAGCCCAGCTCGGCATAAACGTCGAACCACTTTATTCGGCGTCGGTAACTAGACTTGCTTCGTAACAGCTAGCTAGGGTAGGAGTGCGAGAAAGATAAAAGATATAGGAAAGCGTGTATAACTTGAGAGAGAGAGAGAGAGAGAGAGAGAGAGAGAGAAGAAGCAGAAGAAGAAAGAGAAGAGAAGAGAAGAGAAGCTTCTGGCATTGGTGTTGCTACTCGTCCTAGCAGTTGCGTTAAAAGAGGAGAAAGGATAGAAGAACAGAGAAAGAGAGAAGGTGAGAGTGGAGGAACAGAGGGGGAAGAGGAGGAGGAGGGGAGGAGGATAGTCGTCGTACGGATGGACGGTGCTGAAGGTGGTTCGCTAATGTCACGCCGCGTTCCTAGAACCCTCCGCACGCTGAAATTAGATTACCGCGAGATTGCTGCCCTTCTCTTCTCAACCCTCCCCCCTTGTCCCCCTTCTTCTTCTTCACCACCACCGTCTCCTTCTCTTCCTCTTTCTCTAATCTTCCGGTTCTCTGGTGTTTTCTCTCTTCCTCCACCTTCTCAATCTCCTCGTCCTTGTCCCTCATCCTCATCCTCATCCTCTTATGTGTTAGTCGCGTTGTTCCCAGAGTCCTTCCTCTCCTTCGCATCGTCACGAAGAACGAAACCTACCCGGTGGGCTCCTTTTATTGTCTTTCTCTTTCTATCTATATGTGTATGAATATGTGTATACGAGTATCTTTATACTCTTATATACGTATGTGTATGTATATGTGTTTGGTATGAGCACAAACAGCAGCTAACGAGAATACTGTTTTGGTGGGTTGAAACCATCCACTATGCCTACGCATGTGTTCGAGTGAGACAGAAATAAAGATTTAATGTAAGAGAATGAGAGAGAGAGAGAGAGAGAGAGAGAGAGAGAGAGATAATGCGTGAGAGTGCGTCAAAGTATAAGTGTTCGTATCACCTACGCAGCTTATGGCATGCAGGATGGAAAGGTACGATACTGCACGCTATTTCTACGAACTTGTCTCGACTCTCAATCCTCTTCGCACGCACGCATGCACGCACGAATACACGCATGCACGCACGCACGCATGCACGCATGCATGCATTCATTCGCAAAGAAAGGAAAAGGACCGATCGGATAGACAGATGTTGTATAGCAATCGACATGCAGGCACGCACGCACGCACGCACGCACGCATATATTTTATACACGCACGTTTAAGTTTTTGTGGGTTGCTTTATCTTTTTTATTTAGTTAACCAACCTACTGATTTTGATCCATTACTTCTTTCTTTCACTCTCTAATTATCTTCTTCTTCTTCTTCTTCTTCTTCTTCTTCTTCTTCTTCTTCTACTTCATTTATTTAAGTTTATTTTTTTTTCTTCTTGGAACTCTATCGATTGTTTTATTTTTTCGGGAGGATTTGGATGCAATTATGTAAGTATATATTTATTTGCGTTAATGATTAAATATAAATGCAAAAAGTTGACAGAGTTGTAAAAAAAGTATCGATGAAATATTTAGAAAAGAAAAAAAAGCAAGAAGAAGAAGAAGTTGAAAGTAATCAGCGCGAATGATGGTGAGAGCTAATTGATATATTTCTAACGATGGAATTCTATTGACCTAGTTTTCTAACAGCTCTCGATATATTTGATGGGATGCTCGAAGAATATTTTAAGAAAGAAATCAACTTTTTTTTTTTTTATTATATATACTCTTAACTTATTTAATATTACAATAATGAATAAATCAAAAAGAGAGATGAAAACCACATACACATAATTATTATTATGTTCATTAAGATTCCGACAATTCTAAAAATATAATAATCTAGCTCGAAATAAAAGAAAAAACTGTACAATTAATTTTCCACTATCCAATCTGAAACATTTATCTAAACATCTAACGTTAAACTTGTTAGAATAGAGAATTAGAAGAAAATTAGTTTCTTCTTTCCGTCGCGAATAAAAAGAAGTTGACGAAGAAGTTGAAGAAGATAATGATGAAGATGAAGAAGATGTAGAAGAAGAAGAAGAAAACTCGATAGAAGCGGGTTAACGTTTTGCGGTAGATTCTGCGGTGGAAGCGCCCAGCATCCGGGACGAACTATTAATTTCCTTTCGGTCTCACCGATTTCCGCGGGCACCCACCCACCCGCCGCGTAATCTTCTTCGCTGATTCGACGAAAATTCAATGCTGAACTTAACGCGGTAAACGCGCCACGGGAGATTTATTTACGCGATCTCACTCGATCCTTATCTACAAAACGGATATCCGTTTTGGACTTATTTACTTATTTCCTTATTTCTATCCCCCATTTCGTCAAATATTTTTCAATTTAATTATTGCGACACTATCAAATTTTATTACGATCTGATTATACTTCATTTAGTCTGAGATTCATAAAATTTTATAAATGAATACATTGCGTCCGTGCGTGTTAGAAGAAATTTTTGTACTCACACACTCACAGTAGAGTGTATATTAAACTATTCGTGACGAATAAAAAATGATTTCATTGAATTATATTAAATACAGATAAAAAATAACTAAATGAATATATATAATAACATTTAAGAATTTATACAAGTACTTTCGTACATTATATCAAGCATTACGGCAAACTTAAAAATTTGTGATTTTCATAAGAAAGTTTAGCAAACAGTACTATACGCAATTCGTTTAAGATTTCTGACAATATTAATTACTTCTTTATTTTTTAAATATATCTTTAAAAAGAAAATAAGGATAAAAAATAATATAAAATAATGAATAATAAAAATGTGAATATTAACAGAGAGGATATAGGTGCAAATGTTTATGCGGTAAAGGTGTTGGATGGGAAGATGAATTTACGAGGTAAAGCTTACAAGCTTCGTTTTCTAATACACGCGATCCTAAGTCGGTGTCGCTATCAACTTGGAATTCTCGTGGGGGTCTTAATAACAAAAGTTTCCACACCGTGTACGATGGTATATACAGTAACGCGCACGATTTCAACGTCGTCGTTGTGTTTAGTTGTCGAGCGCATCGTGCGCAAGCACTACGATGGACTTTGGCTGGTATCGTCTTACAGCTTACGAAGATTTTCCATGTAACTCGCTCCTGCGAACCGACTACCATCCGCCCACGTGCCTTGACTATCTTCCTTCACACACACACACACACACACATACATTCCATATATCTATCATTCTCCCTATTTTCTTATCACCGATGTAATACGGTTTTTCAACTTTATTATAAATTAATGTTTCTAGTTTTTTACATCCTGAATATCTAATTTAATATATATGTCTAAGCGTAGTACATCATATCGAGTTATAAATTTAGCATGTAAAGTTCAGAAAATGTCAGAGAAAGCAATGCTGTAAATTGTGCATCTTTG
>NW_014570355.1:6547-11067 GCF_001313835.1 Polistes canadensis
ATGTCAGAGAAAGCAATGCTGTAAATTGTGCATCTTTGCAATTTCTTTGAAAAGCTTTGGTAAATATTTTTTATACTAAAACTCAACAGATTTTAATGAAACTTATATTAAATTAAAGTACACTCTTTTGTCTTCGCGTAGAATACTTTGTAGAGTTGTGAAAATCAAATGTAAAGTTCAGAAAATGTCTGTGAATCCAATGCTGTAAAGTGTGCATCTATGCAATTTCTTTGTGTCTCGTCTGAAGGCTTTTTGAATGTATAGTAATGCCGAGGAATTACTAGCAATGACTGATTTCCGTCTTTGACGGTAACATATATATATATAATATTTATTGATCTGTATATTATATATTAGATACGTTTTATACGATGTAAAAAAAAAAAAACAAAAAAAAAAGAAATAAAAACCTATTGATCATAAAATCACACAGAACAGATTTTCAATTGGGAGGAAAAAAAAAGCTTGAAAAAATCAATTCCCCGCATAGTTTTTCACGATTAATGATCGTCCAGCCATCGAATGATTTGCTTCGTTGCAGAGCACCCTTTTTGTTCTTTTTTTCTCTTTCCCTCTCTCTCTCTCTCTCTCTCTCTCTCTTTCTCTCTCTATCTAACTCTATCTCTATGGGAAGGTTGGCTGTCGCGGAGAATATCTATTCCAGCTTGGACAAAAAATGTTTACCAAGCGAACGGGACCGGGGTTGGCACGGGAGCATGGCGTGCATCCAATAACCGTTTCGCAAAGGGCCAGGCAGGGTCAGTTTTCAACTCGACGCTGTATAACAGCGCATATCCATTTACTACTTCAGGATTGTTTATAGCGTGCGTGCCGTAGGTCGGAGCTTCCATCAGACTCGAAGCCGAGTGTTTCCTATCGTTTCTCCTACTCCCCTCCCCCGCACCACCGCCACCTTTTCCTCCTCCTCCTCATATTCCACCATCACCACTTCCACCTTCACCTTCCCCTCCCCTCCCCCTCCCCCCCTCCCCGTACCTCTCACGTAACCCGTCTTTCCCTCATTCGTAAGCTTTCTAAAACGAAGACGTCCGATCCGTTGGAATTCGAAAGGATGATGATTGGAAAAAGATGAAAAATGAATGAAGTATGAATGATTAATATACTAAGTTTTATTAATGATTTTCTTTTTATTTTACACAATGTTAGACGTTTATTTATTATTATTAATCTGCGATACACCACGGGACAGTGTCTCTGTCTCCTGCTGACATTCGTGTAATTTTCTGTAATTTGTTTATTTTTTTTTTTTTTCTTTTTAAATGATTTTAAATTGAGATTTAGTTTATATAGAATCCTATGAACGAATGGAGACAAATTTGCGCTTTACGAATATGATGTATGATTGCAATTGTATGAGTAATATAAGGAAATAACAGAATTTTCATAAGCGAGAATTGTTCGATGTAAAATTTCTTCTGAATTTTGATTAAATTTTTGTGGCTTGATAAGAAGCATTGTATTTGTATATTAAAAATTATAGACGATTTTTATACGTGTTAATAATAGATCTATGCAAATTATTTCAACAAGGTCATAATAAATTGTTCATCAAATTTATTAACTGTCTTTAATTTCCCTTTGAAACTCATATATATTAATATACTGTTGGGATAAGAATATTGATAATTAAATTGTGCCATATCTATCTCCATCTAACAAAAATACAATTACAATCGATTAATCTACAAAAATTGCAATACACCACGGGGAAAAAAAAAAAGAGAATCACTCAAACTATAATAAATTTCCGACACCTTTGTCTGTTAACCGTTCCTTCCTTCCCTATTCTCACTTAATTCAATAAATCTTCCGCTCACGTGCCCTATCTCTATCTAAAAAAAGAAATCTGTTGGGGAAAAAAAAAAAAAAAAAAAAAAAAAAAAAAAGGAAGAAGAAGAAGAAGGAGAATGATGATGAAGAAGAAGGAGAAGAAGAATTGATAAAAAAAAAAATGAAAAAAAAAAGGAAAAAAAAAAAATCTAGAAAGAAAGGAAAGAAGAAGAAAAAAAAAAAAGAAAAAAAAAAATAGGAAAATAAACGCTTAAAAACTCGTCGAGGCGCAACGATGCGTCGAAGAGTGTCGATGCGTGATGCGCTGCCTGGGTCGTTTCATTCCGCGCGTGTCTAATGCGTGGTGGGACAGTACCGTACAATTTTACTTAGTTTCACGAGAAAATCGTTCCTCCTCTCTCTCTCTCTCTCTATCTCTTTCTCCTTGTTATTGTTGTTGTTCATTCCTTTCTCGTTCGAGTAACAGAGAACAGATAACATAGAAAGAGATAGAAGAAAGAAGAAGGATAGGAATGGCCATTACCGATCGCTTACGGTCACGATCCGTTTTCCCAACTGCGTGATTATCTATCTTTCGAAAAATAACGGTACTTGTTTGGTTTGAATTTTTATTATTATTTTCCCCCGTCCACCTTCTCTACCTCCTCCCTCTACTATCCCATTAACCACTATCCCTCCCTATTCCCTTCCTTTTCAATCCAACAAATCCTTATTGGATCTTCGTGCAATGCAAAAACTCCGCGAGTGTTTAACAACGATTATTCGATCGTTTAATAAAAAGTGATTAATTTCATAGTTCGAGCTAATACGATAGACGTGCATGCACGAAAGGGAGTAATAGATAGAAAAATGTATGTGTGTATATACAATATGTAAGAGTGAGTGAGTGAGTAAATGAACAAGCGAATAAGAGAGCGATAGAGAGAAAGAGAGAGAGAGTGCATCGTGTTGCATCGGAATCGTGCCGATAAGGAATTTACAATATCTCGAGCGGGTTCTCGATATTATCGGTTCCTCTTCGGTTTGTTCGTACGGATCGATAAATAGCCGTTTAAATATCGGCGCGCGGCATGCCGCAGCAACAACACAACGAACGAACAGAGGAAGAAGAAACTAGAAAAGAAGGTTGTTGGCGTGCTCTGCTCTGCTCTGCTCTGCTCTGTTCTGCTCTGCTCTGCTCTGCTCTGCTAGGTCTGCTAGCTCAGTTAGGTCTGGCTAGCTCATGGAAAAGGGGGCCAGAAAGCCAACCAAATGAATTGCCTTTAGAAGCCTCGAGAGAGTTAGAAAAGGCAGGCTAACGCGCTCACGAACCGCTTATCCGCGTAACATGCAATACCACGCGTATTAAAAGTCGGCTAATTTAAAATCGAGCGAAGATTTGCGCGAACGAGCGCAAACTTCTATACGTTTATATTTATACACGCAACAGTAAACGTATGTGTAGGTTGGTAGATGTGGATGTGGATGTGTAGAGAGGCTGCCGCAATCGAGCCGCAAACTTCTACTCACGATCGAACTTTCATTGGCGTCGGTTACGAGGGATCCTCGACCTTTTCTATCCCTACCAATCTCTATCTTTATCTAACTATCATTTTATCTTTCTATCTATACGCCTGTCTGTCTGTCTCTGTCTCTCTTTCTCTTTGTTTTTCTATTTTTATTTCTTTTTGGATGATTTGGTGTTATATGAAGTTCTGTAGTCGTGAGTACTAAAGTCTAAGAGGGATGATGATGATTTCTTCTTCTTTTATAAGAGAGAGAGAGAGAGAGTCTGGCTTAGCCTTCTCGAGAAGCAAATGATCGAATCGCCGTAAATCATGAAGGTAAATCGATAATCAAACTTAGCGGGGCCTATTAAGGTCGGGTAGAGAAAGAGAAAGAGTCAGTAATAAAGCTGTATCGGTAACGTTATTGGTGTCCTCTTAATAACAGTCCGATATCGTGAGGCGAATAACAGAGAGGAGTTGTGAATTATGGGTGTAAGCTCTCATGCTCCACCCCTTTCTCGCTTCGTCTTACCTAAGATATCGTTTCTCTTTTCTTTTTTCTTTTTTTTTTAGATCTTTCTTTAGATCTTTTTTACGCGTGCCAGAGAACTCTCTGGGGGAGAATACATACGTAAAATAAAATAATAAATGCAACACGTTATTTCGAAAGGGTGTACAATTTTTCTCTTTATAAATTTTAAATAATAATAATTGTTGTGTTTGTTATTTTTTTTTCGGTGACAGTTTTCTTTTTTTTTTTGTTTACTATAGATATCAAACAAAAGTATAATAACAAAAATTTCTAACATTACATTCTTGTATGAGAATTATATATTCTGTAGTTCTTATAAATTGAGTAATTAATTTATATCTCGTTTTTAATGTCATTATCGTAAAATTTGTTAAAACACAATTCAGTTGATAATATTTAAAAAAAAAAAAAAAAAAAAAACATATCAAAAGTAAAAAATACAAAAATAGCAGATATAAATGGAATTTTTTCGAAGACAAATCCTGAGTGCTTAATAAATAATTTTAGTTAGTTTTATATGCATTTTAAGTACACACATAAGTAGAAGTGCAAGTAGTGTATCTGTGATGTTATATACAAATATTTTCTTTTTTGACAGATAAAAAATATATACGTGTGTTTATAAAAATTATACGCCAAAGTCTTTTCACCGTTAAAATATTCGTATTAGTATTATTTTGTTTCTTTTT